>NW_006239019.1:328882-335486 GCF_000226075.1 Solanum tuberosum
ATAATATATAAAATAATACTATATAAACATAAAATAAAAAAATATTATATAAAATAAAAATAAAAAATAAAATTCTTGTAGGAAACTTAACCAAATTTATGATATATGTTAATTAATTAATAAGAGATGTATTGGTAAATATGTGTATATGGGAGAGATATTTTAGTTTTCAAGAAAATAATTTTCTGCTTCTGCTTTTTTTAAGAAGCAACAATTTTTAACTTCTTCCCAACAACAGAAAAACTGATTCTACTTTCATTTAAAAGCAGTTTTGAGAATTTGCCAAACACTATTTTTTTTTAAAATTATTATTAAAAAAAAATATATTTTTGGCCTCCCAACAGCAATGCCAAATAGACTCTAAGTAAGATGTTTTAAGTATTAATTATGTTGGAATTATTTTTTATCGACTACTTAATTTGTTGTATTTAATAAATATGATGTATTATAGTAAAAATGGCATTAAATAAAGGTGTACTAGAATAAAAATAGTACTTCCTATCTCTATGTGACATTTTTCGTTATTCGTGAGTCAAATAGTTTAAGTTTGACCGGCAATTTACGCATGAAATCTTCAAATTTTTTGAAATGAAATTTAAATATTTATAAACTACGTAAAAAGTACTATAAGTCACATTAATTGACATTTTAAAATATTTAAAAGATGTATAAAATTTACGGTCAAAGATAAACTTGTTTAAATCTCGTATTCTAAAAAATGCTACATAAATTGAGACAGAGAAAATACGTTGTATTATTAGTGTCATTGATTTACTATATATATATATAATATGTGTTAGTTACGCATAAACTAAGAACACTACCAAATAAGGAATTAAAAAACATCAAAACAATGTATATATTCTTATATCTCATACCAAATGATTTGAAATAATTCAATCCTTTGAAGAGTAGGCATCAGTGTGTAACACGTGACTAACACATTACATTGCAATAATGGTTCTTCATGACAAAAATTTATTATATCTGTCCCTTTTTATTTATTACATTTTGATATTACATATCTATTAAGAAAATAATAATTAATACGATGAATATATCATTTTATTTCTATTAATTGCTAGGATTTCAAATATATTTTACTCATTACATATTTTAAAAATATTAATTTAATATTCATAAATTAAGAATATAATAAATAACAAGTGAAAACAAAAATCAAATTAAAATATATTTGATAAGTAAATATGAACCGATGGAGTATTGCAAAAGGCATTAAAGCAGTAAAACGATAGTGGTGGAACAAGTGTTAGGTAGATATATACTCATCATGCCAACTGTCAATATGCTTGTTTTTTGGGTTTTTATATATTTAAAAATTATGTAAAAATATTAAAAATTATAATAATAATTAATAATTTAAAATATATAAAAGACATATAAATATTTGATTTACGACTCTTGAAAAAAATTCTATTGATATCATATAAATTAGACATAAAAAGTAATATGCATTACTTGAAAACAATGTAAAAAGTATTGTAATCTCAATAATTAACAACTTGAAATATTTTTTTTAAAAAAACATATAAAAGATTTGATTGACTTTTGAAATCTATTTGTGCCATATAAATTGAGACAAAGAGAGTAATATATAATATTTAAAAATTACATAAAAATACCATAAATTACAATAATAACATTTTAAAATACTTAGAAATTATATAAAAATGTCGATGATTCTCCAAATTCATTTCCTCACATAAATTATAACAGATATAATGAAACAAGAAGTTTTTGTCCCATCCTCTACCATTGACATCATTGCTCACGATTGGGACTACGAAGACTTGACTTTTTGTTGGAATCAATCATTTTTCATAATATCAAAAATTAATTTTCTTCGATTTGTTTGACCCATTTTAGTTTAATATGGAGTTTTAAAAAATAAATACATAAGTAAGACTTCTGAATTTTTGGTCTAAATTTAAAGATATGTCTAATTTATCAAAATATATTTTAATCTTCTAGTGATTTTATCATGACATGCACAAAGTTGAAATTAAAGAATTGCTAAAAAAAGGAAAGAGATTCTTTTTAAACAAACTAAAAAAGTAAGTAGTTCAACTAAATTGAAACGGAGAGAACATAAATAATAGCAAGAATATAATTTTATTTTTTAACCAAGCCTATAGAAATAGCCGATATGTTCGATCATGACTTTGATCCAAGCTAATCCTAGAAATCTAACACATGGGTGACTTTGACTTTTATATCACCTCATTGATGCACCCATGGACCATCTTGGCCTAGTTGGTGATGGGACCCATCTTTTATGGACCTAGTTAGTTACAACAGACACCCTCTTTAATTGATCTGACAGTCCTTCTGGTCTAGGCCACCACTCTGAGTCGCAATCTCAAGTATTGATTAACTTATTTTTATCTAAAAGACTAGTCTATTACGTGGAAGAGCTTATTCCGCTTTTAAATTTATTGATTTTTTTAAATCAACAAGAGAGACTTAACACACAACATCGCCTTCAATGAATTAAATGTGATGAAGCAACCAATAACTATTTGCGTACGAGAGCTCCAACAAGTTAAAACAAACAGTAGCAATGGTGGAAGAGAAGTTGACATTGCTTCTATCTATGTAGATGAATTTCATTCAAATTGAATTTGATTTAATTGACTTGGTTACAACAGGACACCCTCTTCAATTCCTAATTGTTGTAACACATAAAATAGAATACTAAAAAATAATCATACATAAGGTCTCGTTTGATTAATTAGTATTTTGTGTTTCAACAAGGAATGGTTTGAATGTCAGCAACACACCAATTGCCTCAATCACATTCAGCACAAAGAATACCACTTGATTACCTGCATTCGAGTTGAACACAAACATAGAGAGCATAAGTGGACGCAATGTATGTGCTACGAGTTCAACTGAATTCAGTTATTTGGGCATTACCTGGAAGAATGGTAGCGTCAAGCCTTTTTTGTGCCCAAGAAAAGCTACATAAATCAAGAAAACGCGTCAATTTAAGACAAGTAATTAGGAAACAGAACTGAGATAAACAAGTGAACTCACAGTGCTCCTCCCCCAGCTGGTCCAAGAGCTTTAAAAAATGACATTCCTGTCATGGCAAGTCCATTAGCAGCTCCACGTTGTCGCTGGTCCTGCAGTTTCAAATTATACGATATCAAATGCAGCATATCGCATGAAAAACATAATGCTAGCTTCTGTAAAGAAGAATTTACCACTGCTTTGTTTTGTAATATGAACAACCCCGTCATGATAGAAATCTGAATTCAATGTTAGAACTTGAGATCAAAATTAGGACATACAAAAATGTCGAAGCAAAACAACAACAGATTGAGTACTGGTAAGAAAATTACAGTCACCAGAGTGAAAAACAGTGCTTACAGACAAAATATTCTTCATCATAGATACGACATTCATCACCACGGAGAGGGTGGTTCCAGATAGCATAGCGATATAAGGGTAAGTCGTCAGTAAAAAAATTGACAAGACCTGATCACATTACAAGCTAAAGCCTTTCAGGATGCCTGGTCATAGAATGCAAGAGTTTTAACATATTGTATGAATTAATCGAATGCTTACTCCTCCAGCCCGAGCAGTCATGACAGGGCCAACATACTTGGCAACCGATGAATACAGTGTAAGTTGAAAGACTAGAAGGCCAAATCCTGAAACCGCCACCATTTCAGTATGCATCCTTGTATATTCATAAACGATTAGTATAAATTACGATGAAATTGGCTTGCACCTGATATCGACAGTACTTCACCAACATTTGCAGTTGAATAACTTAAGCCACCAAACTTTCTGGGGCTCACAGCCCATAATGAGAAAATCTGTACAAGCAAATCAGTTCGGAATGATGTGAGAAATGAAAGAACTATGTGTTTCCTCAAAGGAACGTCAGTGAATTTGATCAGTTACTCTTAGCATGATACTTATTAGTGGATATGGTATACCTCTGAGTAAGCCATATCATGAAGAGAGAAGACGCAGTATAATATGATAGATGACATCAACGGCCAGTTCTTAAAAAGATTTTCTTTTGGGGCTGATTCATTTCCGTCTTTTGTATCTGATGCAGCCTCCAGAGCCTTGGAAGAATCTTGACACGGCCTTTCTGAATCATGGTTATGTAATGTTTCCTACAATTCATGAACTGTAAGGATGAAATTCTACCACATCTTCCAGCTCAACTAAAGATGGGAAAACCAGAGAAGCCAGAGGAGAAAGCAGAGAAAGACGAATGGCTTAATCTGGTTCAAGAAACAAGGAAAGAGATGTCTAGACAAATCTCACTCTCGTCTCTCAGAAACATTGCAACACTAAGAGTAATAGGGATATCTAAAACGATATACATGATCATTATCCATTAAAAATTACGCAAAAATTCAATTTTTCTCAGTAGGTGAAATACTGATACTTTGATTGTAAACTTGAAGGGAAACAAGATTTAACAGAAACAGTATGTGTCTTGACAAGACGCGGAAGGAATTAACATAATCATATAGCTAGATTTACCGGAATCCAAAATGAACCAACAGCCACAACCAAGGCGAACACTGATATGCATAGGCAAGGCAAGAAATAGGGAAATCTGCAAAAAAGCATCAAATGTTGGAGCCAAGAAACTGAAGAAGACGTTATAATCCTGAAAAGCAAGAGAGCAAAGTACCTCCCAAATAATGAATCCTTTGAGAACAAGTCTGGATATTTCTCTGCAGGCTAACGAAAACACGAACATTTAGAGAACAAACATGCATGTTGTATTACAACTTATCATAAAATGACCAACTCTTTATCACTAGGAGAAGTAATGAAGTACGAAACGAAAGTACCTGAGCAAGGAAGCCTCCTAAAGCTGGGCCAATAATCAAACCAATGCCCCATGCAGTACTAATCTAAAAGATTCAAACATATCAACAAAATTTCCAATGACATTCCTAGTGCTCGATATTCGTTATATATTATAATAACTTAGAAATCATTTGCATCACAGAGAAGCAAGGACATATATTACCGTTGACATTCCTAGTGCTTGATATTCTTCGCGAAAAATTTCAGCAGCATACGCCTAAACATGGAAGGTAAGTTTGTTAACAGAATAGCTGAGGATACGCCGTATTGAATCGTATAACAGACTACCTTTATTGGTGCAAGCAAACCATTTAAACTACCAAGAAGAAATCTTGTTATGACAGCCATCCAAAAGTTGGTACTAAGACCAAAAAGAGTATTGAAAACAACCCTGAACTCAAATCAAAGCAAAAAAAAAAAATATAAACGTATTGACATTGAAATGAATGAAATCGAAATGTAAACAGTTCTATTAAGATTAAGACATACGTACACTATAGAAGTGCCGAAAATTATAACTGGTTTTCGTCCATATCGGTCAGCCACAACACCCCAAAAGGCAGATGTTAAAGTTCTTCCAAACATATATGCAGAACCTTCAGTATTTAAGGAAATTTATAAGTATTTTTGAACAGAACGACCATGTGAATATATATATATATATATATATATATATATATCAAGATAATACAAATTATATAAGCTTACCTACATAACCTGCATAGGAACCAATATCTTCCTCTCTCTTTGCAATGTGAAAGTCCCTTACCTGTAGCAATAACAAAAATTAGTCGGTCAATAGATTGCCACAATAAGAGGCGGAGCCATTATTAGGAGTTTGGGGTTCTAAGTTTCCTTTTCCTTAGTTGTCAATCAGTTTTGTTAGGGGTTCACAACTTAATATACATATATATTTACTTAATTTTCTAATACAAATACAAGGTTTACAAAAAAACTACGAACCCACAAACCCGCACCTAGCTCCGCCTTTGGCCCCAATATAGCATGAACATTATCTTCATAAGAATGTTTTTCAATTTTTTTATGTTCGATTTGATCAAATAATTTGATATAAATTAACAAGTTCCTTACAAATGACTAAAATGACTTTGATCCTCAGTGAAAGTAAGGAAAATAAGTTTCGCTAGCGACATTTCACATCCGACAACCCATGCTTCCCCACCTCGACCTCTAATAGTATTTATCCAAATTATACATACAAATATTTTTCGAATAATATTGTTTACTTACTAATTATCAAACACAAGAAAATAAGTTTGCAAAAAAATTAGGCATATTACATAAATATGCCCTATAACTTAAATTAGCTAACATTTATGCCCTCCAATTTTGAGTGTGTATAAGTAGACACTTAGGGTGTGTTTGGTATGATGGAAAACATTTTTCGGAAAATGTTTTCCAATTTTCTAATATTTGTTTGGGTTAAATGTTTTTCCAAATCAATTCATTTTCCTCAAATTTAAGGAAAATGACTTCCCTTCAAAACTTAAGGAAAAAACATTTTCCAAAATTCTCTTCCAACTTCAAATTACAATTTTTTTTTTGTTGAAGCAATCAATTTATTTTGCCCCTATCCTCAAACCAGCCCCCCAACCACCACCACCCCCAAAAAAAATATTTTTAAAGCTTGCTTTTAAATTCAAATTTTTTACCCCTACAACCATCCCCTTCCAAAATAATATTAAAAATTGTTTTTAAAAGATATTTCTAATTTCAA
>NW_006239019.1:335904-346090 GCF_000226075.1 Solanum tuberosum
CAGCCCCCCACCCAAAAAAATAATAATTTAAGTTTGTTTTTTAAAAATATTTTCAGCTTCAAATTTCAATTTTCCACCCCTGCCATCGACCCACCCTCTACCACCCCCCACACCCCAAAAAAAAATTTAAGTTTGTTTTTAAAAAATATTTTCAATTTCAAAAATTATTTTCTACTCTAGTAAAAATAAAAGATATTTCTCAAAAACATTTTTTATTCATAAATCAAACACTAAAAATCTTTTCCGGAAAATATTTTCTACTCACCAACCAAACATGAGAAAATAAGTCAAAAATCAACTTGTTTCCAAGAAAACACTTTCTAGGAAAACATTTTCCTTCATACCAAACACACCCTTAAGCTTGTATAAATTTGAACAAATAGACATACATGTCGTACGTGGCATAATACATGTAGAACGCCACATAGGACACAAAATTGTCATGTAAGACGCCATGTAGGATTAATGTGTCTATTTGTTCAATTTTATATAAGTTTAAGTGTCTATTTGTGCATGCTCAAAGTAAAAAATTAACAAACAAAATAGTTAGAGATCTTACCATGAAATAAAGAAATGGAAAGAGAGATGATATTGGAAGTGCTGATCACAGTTGAATCCCATGAAAACAGAAAAAAAAAATCATCAGTTTGAATATCAACTAACTATTTTGTACACTAAAATTACAAATTTATTTGTTGTAACAGTAAGAATTACTCCTAAATTATGTGTTAGTTGCCTAATTAAATATTCCCTCCGAATACTTTACTCGTTGTCCTCACTAAAAATATACATGATTTTAAATAATTATTATTTTAAAAAATTAAAATATAATTGAGTACATATTTTCAATTTTGCTCTAAGTAATAATTATTCTCCGAAATAAAAAATATTAACTAATTAGCATAAAAAACTTATGTGAAGAATACATACACATACTCCATTATTATGATTGCTTAAATTAACACTTTTTATTTATTGAAGAAAGGTTAAAGAAACAAAAATTATTAAATAAAAATTAATAATTTTTCAAAACTTATAATCCAAAAAATGTGACAATTAAAAATAATGTGGCATACAAATCACCGAAAAAAATCAAATTTTACATGCCAAAAAATAAGAGTCCGGAGCTAAAAGGGTAACTTTTTTCTTTCAAAAAACTAAAACAACACATCAAAAAAAATTTTAACCAAAAGAGCAAAATCACTCCGTCAGGAACGATTTTCTTCTGACAAAAGTTGACGTCGTCCGTTTAAAAAAGTTTTTTATCTTCAAAATCGCTGCTATAGTTAAGAATTTAAAAAAAAAGATTTTTTTAATTCAATATTCTTTTATTATTATTTATGATATATAATTCAATTTTCCTCATGCTTCAACAATTTTATTGAGTATACTGTCCGTCTTGTTTATTATTTTTATATTATTAATAATTAACAATAGGCATGAATAGGCATGAAAATAATAGCACTAGGCATGAAAAACGCTGCCTCTGCAGCGATGTGTAAGGAAATTTCTTTTGACTACAGCAACGATTTTTAATAAAAAAAAAAAAAGTTTTTGGACAAATTTAGTTATTGTGTCAGAGGGAAATCGCTTCGTCAGGAGCGATTTTGCCCTTTTGGTTTAAATTTTTTTTGATGTGCCCTTTTAAAATTTTTGACAATATTTTTTGCCCTTTTTACTCCGGACTCCAGAATATAACATGTTTTGCCATCAGCCTACCTACCACATAAATGTCACATGCAAAACATTTTATGATTTTATCACAAAACTTCATCCTTTTTTTTTTTCATAAACATAAATATGTAAGAAAAAATCAAAATGAAAATGCTCAATTTACCTTTCATTTATCTTTCGTCCATTTAAAATAAACTTTTTGTTAGTAATACAATTTCAGTATGAGACGAGTGGAGTTAACGAGTTCTATTAAAATTAGTCCTTTCTTTCCTTTATTGAATCAAATTTGTCCTGAACGTTACAATTATATGATATTTAATTAAATATGTGACCTTTATTTAATTGTCCACATAAAATTAGAGTAATAAATAAGCATAACGAAAAATAATATATTAGTTAAGTTCTTTTTTTTTTCAATTGGGTGTTCGATATCTTGTATTAAAGTCCGACTATTTTATATTCGCGCCATATAGGGTCCTATTCGGAGAAAAACGCACTCATCAAGATTTTTTTTTTCCATATCCAGAGCTAGTAGCGGATCTAGGATTCTAACGTTGTGGGCTCTGAAAATGGAGTCAAAATTATTAAAAAGACAAATTAAAATTAATTGAGCTCTGAAAGTGGTGGAGTCAAAAAATATTTTTAAAAAAACACGTTAAAAATGAGATTTAAAATCAGACTCAACAAAATTAAAAGGCTCGTCTCTAGAAATGATCATAAACACTTATTCATACTTGATGTTTAATTAATCCAACAAATATATAACATATATCTTAATGATGAATAATTTGCATATACTTTTTATTAATACGAATTGCATAAAGTTTTACTAGGACAATGAAATAGCGATGGTAATTACCTGTTCCAAGCACGACAACCCATATAGTGAAAAGCTCCTTAATGGGCAAACCCGTTTGACCCGCTTTGTGAAGATCCATTTTACAACCGGGGCAATTTTCGTAGTAGTGTTTCTCTTCTCTCTTATTTATTAATAGCGGCTCGCTCGCCATTTTTGATTGATAAGTTGGCGCTTTGTACGTTTAATTACAAAGCTTTCAGGAGGATGAGATGAAGGAAGAAGAAGAAAAAATAAATATATAGATATCATTTTTGGCTCAATAGTGATTCTACTATACATATGGATACAGATAAAATGACAAAAAAAAGCGGACCTATATTTTGGAGTATGATCAAAATAGTTCAGAAAGTACAATAATTTTGGTCTTTTAAATTTCTCCTTCATAATCTATTAAGAAAAAAATATAGTGGAAACTCATATTGGAAAGTACAATTTTTGCTTTTTTTTTTTGGAGTCCGGAACCTAAATAAGCCACAAAAAAAAATAAAAGTGACCAAAATAAGCCACTATTTTAGTAAGTAACTAAAATAGGCTTAATGAAAGAAAAAATTCCATTTTATCTAATATTCCAAATGTTTTCCGTTAGTCTCATAACGTTTATATTTTAATGTAAGTTTTTCTTACACTTTGTAAAGTGGAACTTTTTTTACACTTTATAAAGAGAAGAAAATGTTACACTTTATAAAAAGTTACTTTACCTTTTCACTTTCTTCTTCTCCCCTTTCACTTTCATGGCTTCCAAAGGTTTTTCGCTTTGAAAATTAACATTTGATGGTCCCAATCCGACAACTGAAGCGGCTCCAATCTAAAAAATAAAAATCTTGAAAGATTGGAGTAGCACAACCCGACAACATAACAATCCGACCCTACAAATTATATAAATTAGGTATTTTTTTTTCCATCTCATAGTTTCATTACTTTGAAATGATATTGTAATTTGTTCAAACAACAAGTCTTATACAATCAATGTGCATTCAATTACTAAATATTAAGTTATAGTCTTTAATTCGAAAGAAACAAAAGGAATTACACTGTTGGATTGGTATTGCAAATATAGTATTTCGCTACTGCTGAATTACACCTTTTCATCTCATGTTTTTTTATATTTAATAATTGAGAGTCCTTACGGTTACATCATGTTTAGTCCGGAACCTAAATAAGGTCATTATATTCTTTCCAAGCTATATCATTATATTTAGTATTGTGTTGGGGAGGACAATTATAATAAACGGTATTTCCGTCATGTATAATTTCGTCATCCCAATAAATCGAAACTCTAACTTTTGGTTTAGAAGACATTGTTTTTGTGATTGAAATGAAGAAAAATAGAAGACTAAAGATGTTGAAGGTGCTATGTTGAATGTTCTTAAATAGAGCTTGGAGGAGTTTTCAGAATAAAAAAATAAAAATACAGTGTAATAATTTTTTCCGTTTTTATGATATGTCAAACACTCTAAAAGCTTCATAAAGAGTAAGCAAAACGTGAAAAATATTCCTCTTTGTAAAACATAATTTTTTCTTCCACTTTATAAAGTGTAAGAAAAAGTTCCACTTTACAAAATGTAAGAAAAACTTACATTATATAAAGTGTAAGAAATAGTTTCGTAATATATTAAAATATACACGATATGAGCCTAACGGAAAACGTTTGGAATATTGGATAAAGTAGAATTTTTTCTTCCACTAAGCCTATTTTAGTTACTTACTAAAGTAATGACTTATTTTGATCACTTTTATCTTTTTGTAGCTTATTTAGGTACCGAACTCTTTTTTTTTTTTTTTTTTTTTTGTCTTTGTAGAATTTTGGTAGTGTTGGTGTAATTGTTTTTTTTTTTTTTTTGTGTTTGTTTAATACTCTATAGTTTAAATATAATTTGACGGGATATTCCTAGTGTTTTCTGTTTATTAAAAAATAATTTTTTTTTAATCAAATCTAATCGATGTAGTTTATTAAATATTTGATTGAGATTAAAAAAATGTTAATTTTTTTTATATATTTAAAGAATCAAAACTAGTCAAAGCATACTTTAAAAATTATAATTTTAAATCTACTCCTAAATATAAGAGGCCATTTTAATCATTTTCTATGCAATTATCTTTCAACTACTCATAGTATTTCAGGTAGTTAACAAGAGATTTAAAGTTACCTAAATCTGAATATGCTCGTTTATAATTATTTATTTATTTATTTATTTATTTTTGTCTTGTCAAAATGATCCTCTTTTATTTGTCTTTATATACATTCAATTGCTAACTAACCCATCTTCAATTTAGGTATTTCCTTATTTATTTCTTTGTTTACTATTATCAATCCATCATACATCAAGTAACTTGGTGGTTGAGTAGATACGATCAATTAAATTTATTATCTTTTTATTCAAATTTAAAAATTCATAAAATTATAAGCATAATGAATTCAATGTTAAGGTCCCTTCGGGGACATCCAATAAATAAAGTCAATGTTAAGAATTCTAAAGTCGAAACTGCTTTTAATTGCAGGATCCCACGATGCAAGTGGTGTGATCAATATCACATGTCCATGCGATAGAAATTAGAGAGGGGTACTATTTATGTAACGACATGATTCCATCGTTAGGGAAAAGCCAATGGGAAAAGAATTGGACCAAAAAACTTTTGAGTAGTAACTTGAAATTTCCTAGCCTAGTCCAGATTTGGGCGAAATCGGAGTCAGGCGAGTCTAGGGAAATCTGGTAATGAATGAGAAGTGTAATAATGAAATTGATTGCATGAGTGGATAGCTAAGCCGTTAAGGAACACGTATGACTTTACGGAATTGAATTTGAGCGAGTAGAACTCCCGAAATTGATCTTAGTGTGAACGGGTGTTTTCTGAGTGTCGTGGAATGAAGGTGTGTTGTGAAATGGGGGTTTGGAGCTCTTAATTCGACATTCTGTTTCCGTGCAAGCCGTTGTGGCGGAATTATTCCCGCCAGGGCGGGGATGCTGTGGCGGGCTGGGGGTCGCCATAGCGGGACAGTCGTGATTTAAGTCAGAAATAAACCTCAAATTATTTTATTCTGCAAGTTTCGACTTTGAGAGCTAGGAGACGACCCCAGGTGCTTCTTGACAGTTTTCCACCATTCTTGAGGCTAAAGATAAGGTTTTAACTCCCCGAATCTGTTATTCGATCCGTAGAATGTAAATTCGTGGGTGATTATCGATGGAGGAGGGTTTTGATCTGGAAGTTATGGTGGAAAAATCCCTAATCTAGGTATTAGGATTTTGGGTTTGGTATAGGGTTATTGGGTTTGTTATAATCCGGATAATTAGACCTTTGATTGTTGATCCTTGCGTATATTAATTGTTTGTAGACCTAGAGCAAGCGGAAAGAATCTGGAAAGTGAAGATTCAAGTGCCTTAGGGTATTCAAGCTTGGGTTCGAGGTAGGTGATGGTTGTGATTTCATGTTGATGTGATATTTGTTTGTAATTGCTTATTATAATGCATGTATGTATGCGAATGTTGCATTATTGATCACCATAATCGTAAATGAGGATAATTGAATAATTATATGTCATGAATCACCTCTTGTTGTATGATTGCGAGAATATACATTGTGATTGTGATTGTGGTTTGTTGAATGAATCGGGTGTAACGTTCCGACACACTAACTTGGATCGGTTTCCACGTTTCGGCAAAAATATAGAATCGGTTGCCACGTTTCGGCATAAATATGGGATCAATTGCCACGTTTCGACATAAACATTGGATCGAGTACCACGAACCGGTACACTAACAGTTTGGGTTTGAGTCCCATGAGAGGATCATTGAATTGTGTTGTGTATATACTTATGACGATTACGTTTATATCTAATGATGATTGATATTGGAAGATTGGATGTTGCTCTAAAATGATAACCAATGTGTATTGTTGAGAACGTAGAATGCTACATTGATTCTGAAAAGATGACTAATATTGTATATGTTTGGTATATGCATGTGTTTATAATGTTGTGGTTACTTGCATGTATTTCACTTATTAGGATAGTCGTGTGATCCTACCAGTACATTGTGGTTGTGTACTGATACTGCATTTGCTTGTTCTTTGTTGAGTACAGGGCATCTTCAGGCGGCTATAGATAGACCTAAGCTAGGTGACTATTGAGCGTGACCCGATTTAAGGGTGAGCCAGTTCTTTCAGGCTGCCATGGATCTTTCTTGTTTAAGTCCACTCTCTTCGGACTTAGAATATTTGTTTGAAGGTGTTTGTTTAGTTTCGGGGTTGTACCCCTTGTTTTTAGATTTGTCGTTCGTATAGTTTTGGTACACTGACTTTCAAGTTCTAGGGGTTGAATTTTTATCTTTCTTGTTTAAGTCCACTCTCTTCGGACTTAGAATATTTGTTTGAAGGTGTTTGTTTAGTTTCGGGGTTGTACCCCTTGTTTTTAGATTTGTCGTTCGTATAGTTTTGGTACACTGACTTTCAAGTTCTAGGGGTTGAATTTTTGCATTAGTTTGGTTAGTTAATTGTTTAAACCTTTGGAGTTTCTGGGGACTCCATTTTTATTGTCATTTAAACCTGCTTCCGTATCTTTAAATGCCTTAGTTTTTAGTTAAGTTATTAGTTGAGTTGTAGTAATAGTTCTCCCACCGGAGGTTTAGTGGGGGTGTCAATCACGACGGTCTGGGTCGTGACAAAGTTGGTATCAAATACCTAGGTTCGTTGATCTCAATGTACCAAAACGAGTCTAGTAAAGTCTTGCGGAACGGTACGAAGACGTCCGTACTTTTCTTCGAGAGGCTATAGGACTTTAGGAAAAACCTCACTTCTTTCTACTCATTTGTGTTATGACTTGAATCCAATTGGTATCTGGGTGATACAAATTAATATCTTTCCTCCTTCACTCTATGGTCTGAACTAGAGCAACAACAGTGGTAACACCATCACTAGCAAGAGAGGATGTGTATAGACTACCGACAGTTGAATAGGGTCACCATTCGGAACAAGTATCCACTGCCTCAGATAAATGATATTTTGACCAATTGCAGGGTGCAATAGTTTACATTTTGCTCTTGTACTGGGAGACCGATAATGGTCATCTATGGAACAAACTAATTTAGAAATTGGGCTTGTATGTGAGTTGCAACTTGAAAACTGTGAATGTGTGTTCCTTGTTGCCTGAATTAACTATGAATGTAAAAGTTTTATTTGCTTGGACGTGATGATATGATTATGTGCATAATAAGTGTGGGTCTGATTTTTGATATGTGCGATATGTTGGGTGTATCCTGGGGATGTGTGGGTTATGATGTTGAATTAATGAGAATGAGTTGGATTGTGTATCGTTGAATTAACTCGGGGTAGACAATGATTATCCTAGCTAGTTCAGAGGATTATCCTAAATTACTCTGTAAAGCTGAAACCCGTTGGGAGATTTAGAAAAGAGAAAAACCCTAGAAAAATTTATTGCCTGGATACTGTTTCCGTTTGAGCCGTTGGGGCGGGATTTTATCCGCTAGAGCGAGACAGAACCTCAACCATGTCTCCTCTGTTTTTCCCTGGTCTCCTTATAGAACCCGAATCAAAATTGAACTAACCCATGCAATCCAATCAGTGTTCAGCAATCGATGATAGACTATAAAACCTTGTAATAAAATGAATGATGTCAAAAACAACAGAAAAACTAGCATCCATGTGATTACAAAAACAAAAGGGGTAATGGTAGATCTCCCAAGAGATTGAAGCAGTCAGGAATTGGGTCCGACTTAGTTCTATGACTGAAATTAAGAGTTTCGTGGGGATCGCTAGCTACTATCGTCGCTTGTGAAGGGATTAAGATTAGATTTGCAGATTCAAGTTTATAGGTGACAACATTCAAGAAATTTTGGTAAGGGACGGTTAAATAATAAACATCATTACTTTGGAAAATGCATTAAGTATTGTTGTCATAACATGTATGGGTTGTTTAGCGAATTATGAAATTAAGTTATGTCATTTGAGGTTCGAAGTTATACTATTATTTCATGGATTGTTTGTATATAAAGAAGAGGTCGGGATACGATTGCTCCAATAACAACGAGGTTTACTTGGTTAAGTTATTAAGTGTGTTACAATTGTGGAGAACCTGGGCATATGAGGAGGAAATCAGCGAAGCCATGAAGGGCGGGAAAATGGCAATGCTGGTAGAGAAGTAGTGCATCCAGGCAAGGAGGTTGCCCGTCAAGATGATAGGGCTCAGTTTTTATGCCTTTTTATGGAAGATCGAGGTTGAGGCGTCAAATGCAGTTATCACATGTACTATTTTTATTTGTGACCGGATGACTACTATTTGTTTGAATCCGAGTTCCACTTGTTCATATGTGTCAGTTCAGTTTGCCTTGTTATTTGATGTGGTTTGTAATGTACTTGATGCCCCCATCCATGTTTCTACCCTAGTTGAAGAGTCTGTCATAATCACCCATGTATATCGTATTGTCCTGCTGTGTTTATGAATTTTCAGATTTGGTTGATTTGGTTATGCCGGATATGACTGACTGGATATAATCTTAGGCATGACTTGGTTGTCCCCCAATTATGATGTGCTTAATGGTAATGCTAAGTCGGTACCTCTAGAGATCCCGGGTAGGAAAAGGGTAGAGTGGGAAGGGGGTACATGCCTAAGTCAGCTAAGATCATATCTGTCGTGCGGGGTAGAAAACTGGTGGGGCGGGATTGTTTGGCGTGATTGACTCATATTCTTGTGGTGTCAGAATTGAGAGAGCTTAAAGCTTAAATCCATGAGCTTCTTGATTAATGTTCCATCTCTCCTAGTGCTCCCCCATGGAGTGTTCCTGTCTTGTTTGTATGAGGCATGTTGATTTAAGCCATAAAGGGGTGGATTAATATCGGGATGACAAGTTTATGGATAAAGAAAGTCCCATTGAGTATACTTGGGGTGAATGCCACTATATAATAAGACTGGTTGACAACTATTGAAAAAGACTTGAGAAAAGAGTGTACAGACATTAGCTCGAGTGTGATGATAATTGTTTGGTTCTTGTTTTTGGGCTTAGTAATGAGTATGATTGAAATTTTAGCGAAACATATTGTAAGATCGATGGAGATGCGATCAATGATAAACAAAGATCCATGAATTCATAAAAATATTCAAGGTACAAGCTAATGTTGATAGAGAAAAGGATTGTGTTATACAGTGGAAATTACAATACATATTTTTCATTGTAAATCTACATTCGTGATGATGTGTTTTGTCGAGGTATGAATTGGCAAGGTGAGAAACGATCAATTGTATCCGGTATTGAGCATTTGAAAGGACTTACACCTGGGTTGAGTCATAAGTTTACTGCTATTGATTGTTAAGTACCTAAGAAATATTTCATTTTTAAAAGTGTTGGTTTATAATAAGGTAAATGGTTGGAGTGTTTATGATGGTTGTTAGTAGGGGTGTACAAAATCGAACCGAAAAACGAACCAAACCGCAAACCGAGTCAAACTGGAAAAAAACCGACTAGTGATTTGGTTTGACTTGGTTTGGTATTGGAAAAAAAAACCCAACTATATTTGGGTTGGTTTGGTTTTAACTAAAAATAAACAACCCGAGACCAAACCAACCCGACATTATATATGTAATTTTAAATTTTATTTTATACATAAAAATATTTACTTTGATATAATTTTAAAATATTTCTTATA
>NW_006239019.1:346407-453977 GCF_000226075.1 Solanum tuberosum
ATCTCATATTTTGTGTTATTTTCTTAAGAAACACCTTAGATAATTGTATTTTGGTTGGACT
Organism: Solanum tuberosum; assembly: GCF_000226075.1. Classification (NCBI taxonomy): domain Eukaryota; kingdom Viridiplantae; phylum Streptophyta; class Magnoliopsida; order Solanales; family Solanaceae; genus Solanum; species Solanum tuberosum. The sequence continues at coordinate 346,469 of NW_006239019.1, forward strand.
AAAGAAATATTTGAAGCACAAGTTAATTATATGTTTGTGTGCAAACTTTACCGAAAAAATGCAAAAATCTGAAAAAATTCGAGGTTTATTAGTTTGGTTTGATTTATTCGACACAATGGTTTGGTTTGGTATTTGAAAAATCCGAACCAATCCGAGGTTGAAAAGTCCGAAAAAATCTGAATTTTATTAGTTTGGTTTGATTTATAAATTTAAAATTTTTACACAAATGGTTTGGTTTGATATTTGAAAAACCCGAACCAACCCGGTCATGTACACCCCTAGTTGTTAGTATTGTGAGTATGATTCACCAGCTATGCTCTAGTGAGTTTTCACTTTTGTGGGTAGATCCCTAGTTGTGGATCCGGGGTAACAAATCCTGCGGTGTTCTCTTGGTTGAGTGGGAATATTGGGAAGATTTGATTATTTTGAATGAATAATTTGTGTTGTCTTGGAGTTGTTAAAGTGTTTTAGTGGTTCGACATGTACCACTTGCTTATGAAAATTCATAGAAAAGCTACCATGTGTGATCATGGTTGTCCGACAATCTTAATATTTGTCTAGTCATCGAGGTCATGTATTGATTGTGTGTGGATGAATGCGGGGATCATTGGGTCCAATTCTAATGTTCTTAAGGGTAATCTACAATCATAATTGCTAAATATAGCATTCGATAGTATGGTTAGAGGGTTGTATGCTTGGACATATCCCTCGATGAGTATTTGATGTCTAAAGGTCAAATTTTGTAACTTAAGCTCATGGAAATTTATGTTGTGAGAAGGAGATGTTGATAAGAATTATGATTGGTTGAGCATTATGAGTGTGTGTTGGTTGGTTCAGATCCACCTCTAATTGTAGCGAGTATTGATTTAGAATTTTATCATGCTTATGTGAGAAAGGATTAGTCCTGATGATTGTGTCAAGGTCCTTGATAACATGTGGCATACGTGAGTACGATCAACTTTGGTGGTTATTGAGAATAGCTTTTGTTGTAGTAAGTTTACATACAACAATAATTATCACTTGAGTATCGTGATGACTTCATTAAGGCATTGTATAGGAGGATACGTAGATCACACATAGGGTGGTTTGGGGCTAAAGATGTAAAACCTTTGGGAGTTAATTCGGTGAAAGATGCTCATGACAAGGTGAGAGATATCCAAGCTAAGCTTCTAGCAACCCAGAGTCGACAGAAAAAGTATACGGGACAAGTATCCCAGTGATTCAACGATTCAGATACTACTCTACTCTTACTTAAGCCAGTCTTTCCTAGTTTATCACTCAGGGACGAGTGATGGGTAAATTGGTATCTATTGTAACGACCTGATTTCGTCGTTAGGGAAAAGCCAATGGGGAAAGAATTGGACCATAAAAACATTTGAATAGTAACTTGAAATTTCCTAGCCTAGTCCAGATTTGGACGAAATTGGAGTCAGGCGAGTCTAGGGAAATCTGGTAATGAATAAGAAGTGTAATAATAAAATTGATTGCGTGAATGGATAGCTAAGATGTTAAAGAACCCGTATGACTTTAAATAATTGAATTCGGGTGAGTAGAACTCCCGAAATTGATCTTAGCGTGAACGAGTGTTTTCTGAGTGTCATGGGATGAAGGTGTGTTGTGAAATGGGGGTTTGGAGCTCTTAATTCGACAATTTATGGAAAAAAATATACATTTTATTAAAAAAATTAGACTTAAAATAATAAAATTAAGACCTCCAATTTACTTTTAGCGTTACTTAATTCGACAATTTCGTTTTTCAAAAGTCAATTTCACTATTTTCAAAGTTAAAGTAGATTACATTAATTCGGTATTTTAAACAAAAAAATTTAATATTCAAAAACTATACAAAAAGTCAATATGATGAAAAAATACATCGTAGAATGTTAGTCAAAGTTTTTATAGTTTGACTCTAAAAAAAGAAACCATGACAATTAAAAGTGAACGAATGTAATAGTAAGTATTTCCTCTGTCTCAATTTATGTCACACATTTCGAATTTCAAAATTTAAACAAGTTTACTTTTTAGCATAAATTTTTTATATATTTTTTTAAATATTTTGAATTATCAATTATTGTAACTCATATTACTTTTTACGTAATTTATAAATATATATATTTCATTTTTTACAAATTCTTGATCATACTAAAATTGTTTCATTCACGAAAAATAAAATAAGCACCTTTTTATTCTGTGCCATTTGCGTCATTCATCACGTACGTAGATCTGTGAAGGGGTCAATAATGCAAATATTATATTCATTCACGTGATTGCAGAATAAAGGAGCGGAACCAGAATATTTATTTTAATTTATTATAAGTTTTAAACTACTATATTCTACTTTTGCTTGAATATTAGGTTCTGAGCATATTAAAATAATTTTTTTAATAGGTAATTATATTGGAGCCAAATCACAAGGCATTTTGTGTTTGGATTGTTTTGTGTAGTCTGGAATGAAGTTTAACATAATTTTATGGTTTTATATTAGGAAATATGCTATGTAGCCTGAGTCAGATCTGTTTGACCGATTAAACATGGGAGGCATGCATGTAATCAATCGGTTCAACTTTATTCAATATTTTTAATACGGAATACATAGATAATTAGATATACATATATTAAAATTTGATAAAATGGTCTAAAACCCCCTCAATCTATATCTGAAATCTCAATTACACACTCTAATTTTACAGGTGTCCTATTACCCCCGAATCTATATCTGAAATCTCAAATTTATGTTAAGTAGTGAGATACACTCGCCTGTCACATCATAAAATATTATTTTTTTAATAAAAAAGTTATTATTCTTTATCTTTATATTATATTATATTTTCCTTTCTCTTTTTCTCTTTTGTTTTTAATCCGCTTTTGACTTTTCTGTGACTCCAACTTTTTCTCCAATGATATGAAACCTAGAAGCACATTACCTTCTTCTTTATATTCCTTCTTTATTTTTTATTTATTTTATTTTCATTATTTAGTGAATTTTCATTCAAGTAATAATGATAATATCCTTGAATCGAATTTAAGTCTGCCAATTGAAGGATTAGATGACAACATTGATAAGTTCGTGTGGTCAATTAGTTTTTCAAAAGTGGGTGGCATATTGGAGTTGGATATGATGGCAAATTCAAAGTGAACTTGTGATTTGGAGTATAAAAAAATATTTTTGCTATTTTTAATCTCGGTGTTATAGTCACTATCTACGAAAAGTATTTTTTAGTGTTTTAGAAATTAATCTATCCGTCTCACTTAAATATTTCTTAATTTACTACTACTCAAAATTTAATAACAACACGTACTATGATAGATCTGGAAAAAAAAAAGGTGAAAATAGCGACATGGCAACAGTAAACTTAGTATGTAAGAATGAAAATTTGAAGTTTATGATTAAAAGAATGAGAGTTGATTTCTTCTGAAAAAACAAGAGAGGAAAAAGATACGATTAGTGATAGCTGAATAATGAAATAAGTTTATGGCATTTTCCAAAGAAGTGTTGAAGAGAAAAAGAAAGAAGACAAAAAAAACTAAAAAGAAAAGATAAATAGAAGTAAAAGATAACATAATTTTAAAAAAAAATTAGAAACTTAATATGAAAATCCCGAAAAGGGGAAATTACTTGCAAAGTTAAAGTTTTAATTAAAAAAAAGTGTCTCTCGCTCCCTTTGAGAAAGTGAATACACTTTCTTTGTCACCTCAGCATATAGGGTGATAGTAATTTTATTTTAAAATAGTTCAAGGGAGTAATAGAATTCTCGTGAAGTATAGGTGTGTAGTTGGAAATCCGGCTATAGGTTGGGGGCTTTTGGCCATTTTCTCTTAAAATTTTAATGTGTCATCCTATGATATTTTGATATTTCAATTATAAATAATGATTTGTATATTTGATAAGATTGTATAAGAGTAAAAAAAGTTTTGATAATTTTTATAATTTATTTCATATTTATGATTTTTTTTTTTTTATAATTTTTGAAATTTAAATTGCATGTCAAAAAAGCACGATCGAATTAATATAATTTAATGCTGGCTAATTTCAAAAGCTGAATGAATTTTATGGAAAAGATCCAACATTAAACCCATTAAATTTAAATTCTAATTCCATATTTAATATAAATTAATGCTAATTAAACCCCATTTTTTCTTTTCTTACTATTTTTCCTTTAGTAGCAGGTGAATGTTGTTTTGTTTGTTTTTGCTCGATGTTCCTTTCTCGTTTATGATTCGATTAATTTGAATGTAAGAAAAATTCACTATTGGGTAAAGTGTATTAAGTGCAACTTTAGAATTTGAAGTTTATAAATTCTTATAAATAGTAACTTCAAATTAATGTATATAATAGTAATTGCACATACAATCAAATGTTTTAGTATATTTGGTACATATTTATCAATATAAATAAAAAGTGGGAAGACTCAAAATAAAAATGAATTGACCGAAATGCCCATCAAAATTTGAAATTATATAATTATCCACAATGGTTTGTTTATGTGTGAGTTAATTTGAGAAATTTTTGTTATATATAGAACATAAATTTTCTATTTATTTTTCACCAAATAAGCTTATTATATAAATATTATTATACTTTCTCTTATCACAATTTCAATTAAAATATCTGTAAAAATAGTTACGGAATATTTTGATAAAGAACACATTTTTACCTACTCATTAGTTAGGAGAGTTTGGAAAAAAAGATTGAAATGTGTGGGAGAAGATGACCAAAATGGTCCTTAATATATAGTAATGCTTTATTTTGATCTTTAATATATTTTAGTTGATTAAAAACTATGAAATCTATGTGGCTACTAAAAATTTGTAATTCTTGTCTTTTTTGTTAGCTCTAAAAAAGAATTTCGTAAAATCTAATATCATTTTCTCTCATTCTCCAACAAAATTTACTATTCCTCTTTTCTAAAATATTACTCCACTGATCTTATATCTTTTTTCGTTTAAAGCAAGAAAAAATAGTAATATTTTATTACAGAAAGTAGAAATAATAGTGTTAAATTTCACGGTGTTCTTCTTTGTAGCTAACAAAAAATATAACAATGGTTCATTACCTGTTTTTGTTAGTTATGTAGGTTTCAAAGTTAAATTTATTAACACTTTTTATATTAGATTTAATGTAGAGGATTAAAAATGAATATCTTTTGATTTTTGCATTAAGGACCATTTCAATCAAGTAAAATATATTAAGAATCAAAACTAATACAATTATTGTATATTAAAAATTATTTCAATCAAATAAAATATATTAAAGACCAAAATAAATTACTATCCATACATTAAAGACTACTTTGGTCATTTTCTCAAATATTTGGGATCAATAATCAATTATTATAAAGTTTAAAGTGCGTACCAATTATTATAAAGTTTAAAGGTGCGTACCTTTATAATCTATCAGATGGTGGGACCTTTAAAAATATATTCAAACTTTTATATTTTATAAAAAACATCCGTCATTTATAATTTTAAATTAAATTTTGAGCCCTACCCTAATTTGTTATACAAAATTTATTCAGTTATATATATATTCCCCTCCATAATTGTTTCTTGAGAAAAAGATAATAATGTATTCCTCAACGTATAAATAAATACTTACCACGTCTAGAATTCTTCATAATTTTTTGGTGCAATTTGAGAAGATAATATCAGAATTTTGAATGCAATAAAAAAAGTTCGAGGTGAGTTTCTAACTCGATTTAAATTTTAACTAAACAAATTTTTTTAAAACAATAGTAGAATCATGTTTCACTAAATTATCTTAAATATTTTTGCATTTATAAAATCATTATTTTATAATATTAATGAGATCATATATTTATATAGGGTCTTTCAAAAAAAAAAAAACATCTTATCAAAATCGATGAATTTTTCTATTGATCCAAGTCGGGTCCAAAAAAAATACCTTAAAGAGATTTATTAATTTAAAGAGATTTTATTTTATATACTAAAATTTTGAACATCCGGAGAATTTCTGGCCTCACTTTTGGTCTATGAATGTAAGATCTATATGTAGGCAAAAAACTTATACTAATATGAATTTATTTTTATAATAATCCACTTCACTAATTAATCTAAATTTGTCTTTATAAGTTTCCTCTCAAGAAACTAATTTCAATTTTTACTATAAAGCCTTCCACATTTGGTAGGGTCTTTTCATATTTCTGCCATGTACTCAAATTGAGATTAAAAAAAATGGAATTCAATGAATGTTAAAAATAATCCATGCCAATAAAGATTTTGTTGAGTAATTTGTGATTTGTCTCTAATTTATACGTAATTTTTTGAGACTTGCGCCTTATTCTTTTATTTTTAGTGATTTGCATTTTAATTTTCTTAGCTTTTTGCAAAATCATAAAGAATTCCATTTTTGGATTATTTACTAAGATAAAATAGGAGATTATATATATATAAAAAAAAAAAGTCATTTGATTTTAAAAACAAAAACAATATTGAATACAAGTCATTTACTGCTTCTTTTTTCATGAAAACGAAGAACAATCCTTCGTTTTTAGTAAAAAAAATTATGCTTTAGTCTCAACATTAATCTCTCTCGTATGGGACACCATCAAATTTTGGAGATAAATTTCTTTTATTTTGATTAACAATTATTTCTTCCAACCTATTGGTAATTCTGACTATGCACGTTATTAAAATAAAATTCACAATTGTGTGGGTTCCTCTTCTTTCTTTCTTTTTTGTTGGGGTAATTTTTTTAATTTTTTTTTGGTTTTGTTTTTAGTCTGAGAATGTTTATTTTTCTTGCTTGGTAGTCTATACGTATATTAAGACAGTATATTAAGACAGAAAGACTAGAACAATCATTTATATTGTTGGCAAAAAGCAATTTAAATAGATTATTATTATAATTTTAAATTCTACAGATATAATAACTTCTTAATTTCTCTACCTTGTAAATAATTTTAAAAGTAAACTTTTTAAGGTTTAAAAAAATTAAGGAGATTAGGGTGCAAATCATTAAAAGTAATAGAATAAGGTGTAAGTCACAAAAGAATGCATATATTAGGAGTGCAAATCACAAACTATCGACTTCGCCAGTAACATTTTTTGTACTTCTCAAATAGTATTGATTTTGAATTTAAAATTAGAAAATTTGAGTTTTCACCGTCTATAATGTATTTCTTGCGCACGTAGAAATTACCTTAACTTAGTTGGTTATGATTTTAAATTAAAATTTAAACTGTTGAGTTTTTGTAGTTTTGAACAAGTTTTTTGCTACTTGAAAATATTTGAACTTCAGATTTTTAAAATCTAATCAAATTTTATGGTCAAACATGTTGAAAATATTATTTTTTTAAAAAATTCAAAAATAATGAAAGCAGTTAACTCAATATCCTCTCCAGTTCTATATAAATGATGAATTGTTATACCTCTTACGAAAGACAATAAAGACATTATTATAATCAAAAGTTTATTTGTCAATATTATTTAAAAAAATAATTCAAACTCTTTAAAAGTAGAGAGAGTTATTTATTCGTGATTTGCAATTACTTGAAAATTCCACTAATAAGAAGGGTAAATTTGAAGAAAAAAATATTATTTTTTTTACTTTTTGTAAAATTTATTCCTTTCAACTCATAAAATATATTTTTTAACAATTCATTTATATATTAGACTAGAGGGAATATTACTCTATATAATAAGAGGGAAAAGGAGCAGCTTAGGGTCAAGTTTCATTATTTACAGAGATAGGAATTTATTTTTAAACATTACGAAAAAGGGACTAGAAGAAGCTTAGGATCAAGTTTAAAAATTTACAAGTGATTTTATTTTTCAAATTACAAAAAAAGAGAATAGAAAAGGAGCTGAGGATCAAGTTTTAGAATTTACAGAGAGTGAATTTTGTTTTTTTAAAATTACAAAAAAGGGAATAGAAGAGGAGCTTTGGATCAAGTTGTCGAATATACAGAGTGAAACATATTTTATTATATTAAAATTACGAAAAAGGAATAGAATAGGAGCAAGGGTCAACTTTTAGAATTTATCGAGAGAGGAACTTATTTTTTAAAATTACGAAAAAATTGTATTATAAACAGAGGCGTATCCAGGATTTTGAAATGATGGGTGCACTATTATATAAAGGTTGATCTATGATATAAATTTGATCGATTCGACATTTAGGTTTTTATTACTGAAAACCGTTAAAATTTTAAAATTATAGGTCTAAAATTAATTCTTATATACCAATTACCACTTAGAGAAGTGTTATCTAATTTTAGAAATAAAATAAAATAAGATAAATATAAAATTCAATTTTCTAACCTCACGGAGAGAGGTGCACCTAGTCATAATCGCATTATCTGATACTTGAAGTGTGGGCTCACGCATCTATATTTCAATATTTTTTAAAATTATAACACTACTATATATGATCTCGGGAGGGGACCATGGGTTCACGTGAATTCGGTGACCCCCCCTTAGATATGCCTCTGATTATAAATTACAATAATTAACCACCTAAAATATTCTAAAAACATATTAAAATTTTGGCTCGAAATTTTGCATGTGCTCACATAAATTGGGACAAAAAATACCATATATATTATTTGAAATTTACATAAAATGTACTATAATCATAATAATGACTAATTCAAAATATTTAAATTGAGACAAATAAATTAACATATATTGGGCCGTACTATTGGATCTAGATTATAAGAGAAGAATTGAGTTTTAAGTGGATGGCCGGGTAGGTATAAAGAAAGTGAGGGTGTATTTTTCAAGTTTAAATCAACAACCACGTGTACAATATTAGGATATTATCTAGGGAAAATTGTATATAATAGTAAATTATTAATTCAAATTAAATGCTATAAACATAGTTTGATTTAATTGTACCCTATAGCAAACTATTGCTATTTTCGCCTCTCTCCCTGGTGGAATCTCGCTCGCCACTCTCGTTTTGGTGGCAGTCTCGCTCGCCTCTCTCGCTTTTATACAAACACAAATGTATAAAATGAGTTTGTGTTTGTATAAAGCGAGAGAAAATTGTATATATACATATATTTTTGTTCTCCTCTCCCAGATCTCGCTCGCCACTCTCACTCGCCTCTCTCACTTTATACAAACACAAATGTATACATTGTGTTTGTATTTGTATAAAACGAGAGAAAATTGTATATACAAATACAAATGCATGTTGACACCCAATTTTGACCCTCCCCGATAATAATTAATTTTCGAGTTTCTTGATTTTCAAATGATTTAAAATAATTGACTTTATAAAATTCAAAATATTTTCGTAAGTTACTTTAAATAGTTTTGTCACTTTTTTTATAATTTTTAGATAATATATATGTTTTACATAATTATGTATATAAATTATTATATTTTATGAATATGTGAAAATCGCGTCAAAAGATTTTTATTTTACTTAATTAGTTGGTTAATTGGTTTAGTTAGTAAATACTTATATTTTGGGGTTATTAGTTTATAATTAAGTTGATTATTCTATCTCGTTAAAATTAAGAAGCTCATTAATTAATTTATATTAATTCGTCTTATTTAGTTTTTAGCCGAATCATCGATTAAGTTCAATTTGCCTAGATTGTTAATTCATTTGTCTAGTCCTGTTATTGCAATTTTAGTCATTTATTTCCTCATCCCAACTCAATTTGCAAGACCAAAGTTTGGGCCTTTCTCTTAAATCAACTCATCCCATCAATTTCCAATTTGAGCCAACCTAAACCAATTTTGGCCCAATTTCCTTTATACCAATTCAATTCCCAACATCAGCAGCCCACTCCCATATGACCCAGAACCCGGCCCACCTTCCTTTCCCTTATTCACAATAGAAAACCCAGAAGATCTCAAACAAACAGCAATTCACATAGCGTGAGTTCACAGGAGAGAATGACAACGACTCCAAATCGGCCCTGTACGCGCCCCATCTTCTCCAACGCGTGAATCAGTACATGTGCCTCTTGTCTTCTTCCCAATGTCCCTATCCATTAATGTCGCAGCAGCAGTCGTACGAACACGCGTTTCTCCCCTTTCCTCTTACGGAATGGGGTGAAATCTCAGGAAAAAGGGTGTTTCCCTTAAATGGTGAAATAATTTTTGAGTTTGAAATTCAAATTAGCCCTAATTCCATCCGGATTTCCCTCCTTTTCTACCCCAATTTCCTTGTATAAAAGCTCTCTTGGCATTTTAGTTTAGGGGGGGATTGATTTTTTTCAGGGAGAAATTTTTGAGAAAGCTTACTAAGGCAAAGAAAATCACACAGCAAAATAGATATAGGAGAAACAAAATATATCCGAAAGGGGGCAAGAGGAGTCAATTTTTGTTCGATTCTCACTTGTCTAGCTCGATCTCAATCGTTCTTCCTAGTTAGTTTGTTTCCGAAGTTGGCTGCTCAGGCCTCTCATCCGTTGTTCGGTTCGTGTTTGTGTGGAAAAGTTCATCTCTTTGCTCGTCTTGTTCCGTTTGCTGCTCCGAAGAAGGTGAACTCCCTCTTTTAATTTTAGCTCGTTTTCAAATGTTGTTTGTTCGCTTCCTCGAGCGGCTCTTTTCCTTGCTTGACTTATGACATAAGTTTGACTGGTTTTGAGGGAGTTCGACTTAGTTGGTTAGCGTGCAAAAATGTAACTCTCGTGAGAAGCTACTCGTCTTCAAACACCCATGAAGATTGGGGGCGAAATACGAGTTGGTTTGATTTTGTTTTATGTAGTTCGAAGGCTGTCTGTTCACTATTGGTTTGTTAATGAAGTATTCCGAAAATTGTTATGCTATACTTTTAGAGTTGCTTATTCGAGAACATAGGCTAAGTATATATGTGTGGGTTGCCCCCTTTAATTTTTTTAGCTTCAAGATGGTTGCTCTGTTCGCCTATTTTTCTCTGTTTTCATGGTGGAAATCTGTTTAGTTCTCATACTATTTTACTCGTTTTAGTCTATAGTCATTTGTTATGAATCTGCGTTATTTGCTTCACTTCCGACATCTTATGTCTCATTCTTTCACCTCATGTTGAATGAATGAACCGAGATGTCAATATTATAAGTTATGTGTTGTATCCGCTATTGTTTAAAGTCTCGGATTGCATTTGTTGCCGACTGTTTTGAGTCTTCATTGTGCTTGTTCAGCATGAGTGTTCTTTTCCTCTTTTCAAATAGTTTCCGCCAGTAGAATCTTATTTTCAGAAAGATCGTGATTCACAGCTTCGATTTCAGAGCTTATTTTATTTTGTGTTCAACTACAGTAGCCAAAGTCGATGTGAGTTTTCAAACTTCTAAAGCCATCTGGTTCTTTATTTGAAATGCATATGCCACCATCTATGATCGGTTCTTCGATACTCCGAAAATTTGTTAAATACGAAAATTCGTGACACTTGCTCCCTTTAATTGATCTGTGAGTCTTTTGGGTAATAGAGGGCAATATTTTTTTTTATTACTATAGCTAATTCACTACTGGGCGTTATTATGGTTTCTTTTTATTTTTTATTTTATTTTAGGATGAATGTTTGTAGTGGTTTATTCCTTGGTAATATTATATATTGGTTGTCTTAATGATAAAGTGATTAGTGGATTTCATACGATTGTTGCATTTGGATATAGATTAGTAGTGAATGGCGTGCTCTTCCTCTTGAAATTTTAATTATTTTATCACTAGTCTTCCCTAATCTACTAGCTACTGTTTCATCTAGTGTCCCACCGCTTTGTACCTCCTTTTGCTTTGAAATTTGACTTTGTTAAATCTAAGTTTACATAACTTCCGTTGTCTTATAGTCCTTATTAGCCACTGTTATATTATAGTTCTTATTAGCCACTGTTGATTGAATTTTGTTTAAGGGCGAATTTAGATCAATTAAAATTTCGTGCGACCATTTTGTTCGTTTTATCATTGTGAATAGATGCTAACTCTTATTTACGTGTTCTTTTTCATGTGAAAACTCCCCCAATTTTCATGGATTATGTCGCATCTTCCTTGCATTTTCTATTGGGCCATTTATGGCCCAATACTCTTGTCCCTCGAGTCGGCCGGCAAAAAATTGAAACAGAGGTTTCCGGGGAATAAACCAAGCTGGACTTTGAATTTTCGACCTCCGGAAGGTTTGAAAGGCAGCTGGTATATAGTGATATACACGTTGTATACGTCGACATAAAGTCAAAGTACAAAAATACAGGTTTTGAAGTGCAAAGGCGAGGCCCAAAAATGGCCAGCAGTGATTTCTAATCGAAACGGCCTCAACTCCATTGTCTTTTGGGGGGCAAACTTTAGTTTTAAGGCAGGTGGACCAAAAGTCCAGACGAATTTGAATTTGGGCCAAAGCCCAAATCTTATATCTCTCTTCCCTTTTGCTCTTATTTGTTTGCATGTTATGTTGACTAACTTTTGTTTACGAATTGGTTTCCCTCTCTTACTTATTTTATTGTATTGACTAACACCTTAATTATCTTATGGTTTAACTTAATTAGATTCCCGAAGATAGCCATTCCCTTTTAGGTATATATATATCCAAATTGAAATATTTATACTTAGCTTTACTTTTATATTTCGTCTTATCACATGTTATTCCCCTTTAGAAAATTTCTCTTTAGTTCATTCTCCCTTAGAATAAATAAAATGATAAAAGTAGTAATGGTGATAAATAAGTTAGTTAAAATGAATGAGTCCTTTTACTTGATTAAAATTAAAAAAAGGGGTTTAAAATAAATAGGTTCTTTTACTTAGTTAAAATTTCAAAAATTAGTTAAAACAAATGAGTTCTTTACCTAGTTAAATTTCAAAAAAATAAAATAAAAATTTAGTTAAAAATAAAGGAATTCTTTTACTTAAGTTAAAATTTTAAAATTATCATTTTGGTCAAATCGTCGGTCAACCGCGAGTTAGCGGGCATTCCGAGGGCCCAACACCTTCTCGGAATGTACATTTGAACTCGAACCCTTTTTCAATTGATTTTATCTGTTTAAGTCTTTTGAAAACACCTTATATTTTTTCTTGATTTTTTTTTTTAATAAAAATTAAGTGGCGACTCTACCCTTTTGAAAATTCGATTTCTCTTAAACTATAAGTTTAATCGATTTTTCGAAAACTCAGTCATTTTTCCTTTTACATATCTTTTTAAAATAAAACAATGCATATATTTTCATCCTATACACTTATGATTATACAAATACAATCTTCCCCTGTCTAGTTTTCTTTTGTCTTTCTCGCTTTATACAAACACAAATTATACAATTAATCTTTTGTATATGTATATCGAAACAGATTATATGTATAGCGAATTATACAACTGCTTTCTTTGTATATGTATAGCAAAATATACATATTTATGTTTGTTATGGAACGCAATTATGCAAACTATAGCTATAGCATACAAATATGATTTTTATGTTTGCTATATGTGAAAGTTGCTCTATTATCTATGCAAAGCATTTAATGAATGGTAGATATAACTTATTTTCTACGGAAAAGGGCCAAAGATACCATTCAACTATCTGAAAAGGTTTAAATATACCCCTCGTTCTATAGTATAAGGTTAAAATGACCATTTCATTGATTAAAATTGTTGAAATACTATGTGGCTTACCATTCAATATAGTTGAAATAATTTAGTTTCGATACATGTATAATATATACGCTTAATTATTCAACTCAATATAGATTTATATAAGAAAATTACTCTACCCTGTTTATTCGACTAGATATATATTTATATAAATTTTACAGTTTTATTGAAACAAATTCAATAATCAATTCTGTTGGTTAATTTGAATCGACTTCTAGAGAAGTTAATTTCACCATTGTAAATCATTGTCATCTAATTTGCTTTTAATTTACTCAAAAATACATGTTGGTCAAATTTCCTCTAGCATGCAATTCATTATTCTCCATCAAAATAATTAACGACGTTTGATTATTAGTTGACATTGCTTTGAAAACTTAATGATTTTGTGTCAAAGCTCCCTCATATTGTTCTTCATCGCATGAACTTGTTCCTTGAGTTTTTTCACCTGTCGCCACATTTTTTCTCATTTCTTATTGTTGTTTTTGGCATAATTTCGTTCAAGGACTACAAAACTCTGATACCAATAATACAATCATAATTCTAAGAAGCTAAGAGTGAATAATTAACTTTTGAACAAAGTAACAGATGTTAACAAATAATGCAAATAAATATTATTTTCAAATGACAAAGTTACTTTGTACACAATAAAATGAACTATTATCTATAAACACACATAATAATATCATGAGAACAACAGTTAATAACTTTACACCACTACTATAAAATTGACCCCCTAACAATATTTTGGAATATATCCAATTACCCTTATCGAATGAATAATGTATAAATGTTGGGGCAAAAACTACACTATTTATACATTGTTAAGTTTTTGAATATATTTTTCGAAGAAAAATTACACTACTTATACATAATTAAAAATTTTAATTTTTTTATGTGTATAATAGATGTTGAACTCTCTTAGGCTTCTTTTTGTGTGTATTTCTTTATATTTTAAAGGACAAATTATGTAAATTGTCTGCCTATAAACTTTACTTATTATCCTTTTAGCCCAGTCTACAAAATTTACAAAAAAAAGGGATGTTGGGCCTTCTTCTTTTGCAGCCGAAGCTATTGTCTTTTGCACTGTGTTATTCTCCTTCCTACATTATGGCATCTTCTCCTTCTTCTTCTTTCCGTTTAAAAAAAATTAAAAATCGACATAACATAATTGTGAATCGTTTTGAACAAATTATTTATCAAAAGTCTCAAACATCAAGAGAATTTCATATCTAAGATTTAAGACTATTTGGAGGTGATTTTGATTTGATCGAGGTTGAATAATCAGTGTATATTTCATGTATACTTAAACTATATTAATATTTTTGAGTGTATCACAATGTATAGCTCACGCATAGATAAGTTATATTGTATAGTCAGTGTATACTTTCTATAACTTTTGGCAAGTTATACATTATAGTCAATGTATATTATTTTATAACCTTTGGCTATTATTACGTAAATAAAACATGGTTATATTTAATATAAACTAATTAATTTATTGTATATATATATTTAAAACTAGTCTTATTTTAAACTATCTTAGTGGACTTCTAGCTGGTTCCGTAACTATTTATAAATTTTGATCTGTATCAACTCATTAAATTTAGAATTTGATTTTTTGTAAAATTTAAAAGGGGTGTTGTTTACATTTGATAGAAATAGTCTAAGTTGTATACTTAAACTATATTAATATTTTTGAGTGTATCACAATGTATAGCTCACGCATAGATAAGTTATATTGTATAGTCAGTGTATACTTTCTATAACTTTTGGCAAGTTATACATTATAGTCAATGTATATTATTTTATAACCTTTGGCTATTATTACGTAAATAAAACATGGTTATATTTAATATAAACTAATTAATTTATTGTATATATATATTTAAAACTAGTCTTATTTTAAACTATCTTAGTGGACTTCTAGCTGGTTCCGTAACTATTTATAAATTTTGATCTGTATCAACTCATTAAATTTAGAATTTGATTTTTTGAAAAATTTAAAAGGGGTGTTGTTTACATTTGATAGAAATAGTCTAAGGAAATGGTTACAAAAATTGAAGTCGTTTAATAGTTGGGATGATTTTAAACAAGAATTGAATTTAAAAATTATAGAAGGGGATCATCTATGGAGACTGATACATCGTTGTTTGAATTGATTTGAAGTAGAATTTGAGTTAAATTTCAAATATGCCTCAAGGAATAAGACGAAGTTAGCTTTTGTATAACAATGTACATGTGTATAAACATCTTTTAGGCACTATTATACACTTGTATACACTTACAAGTATATAATATACATGTCTTGTATATAACCATTTGGGATTGGGGATAAAATGATATATCCATGATTAAATTTGGGATTATAATTATATTGAATTTGGTGGAATAAATTAGTCCAGATCTATAATTCAGAATAATTTAATTTGTCTACCAAACAACTAATAAACTAGAAAAACTTAATTTCCAGTGAATTTATTTTTTAAACTCTCGATTTTAAATCTTGAAATAAATAAAACAAAAACCTTCGATGGTATTTCCGATCCATAAAAGTTAACAAAAGCAAATTCAGAATTGTGTGGGTTTCTCTTTTTTCTTTCTTTTTTGTTGGAGTGATTTTTTTGTTTTGTTTTAAAGTCAATGAGAATGTTTATTTTTCTGGCTTTGTGTGTGTAATAAGAAAGTAAGATCAAAACAATCAATTATTTTATTCGCAAAAAGTAATTTAATTATATTATTACAATTTTAAATCCTAACAAATATAATAATTTGTTAAGTTTTTTATTTTAGCCATGTAAATAGTTTAAAACGTGAACTCTTTATGGTTTTTGAAAAGAATTAAGGAGATTAGGGGTGCAAATCGCTAATTATATATTTTGCCAGTAATAGTTTTGCTTTTGCACTTCTCAAATGGTATTGTATGAAATTTGAGTTTTCATCGTCTATAATATTTTTCTCGTGCACGTACAAAAAATCACCTTAGCTTAGTTGGTCATAGATTTTAAATTTGAAATTTTGAGTTTTTGTAATTTTGAACAAGTTTTTGTCTACTTGAAAAATAGTTGACCTTCAGATTTTTAATATCTAATCAAATTTTATGGTCAAACATATATTGAAGATACTTTTTATAAAAAATCTCCAAAATATGACCAAACATTAACTCAATACTCCCTCAAGTCCAATATAAATGAATTGTTGCAGAAAAACAATAAAGACATTATAACCACAAATTAATTTGTCAATATTACCCTTTTGGTTTTTTCAAACACTTTTTAGAAGTAGGGATAGTCATTATTTGTGATTTACAATTAGTTGAAAATCTCACTAAAAAGAGGGCTTATTCTGAAGAAAAATAAATTAATACATTTTTAAAATTTGTAAAATTCATTCATTTCAAGTTATATAAAATATTTTAATAATTCATTTATATTGGACTATAGGGAGTATATTTTAAGAAAAAAATTGAATTTAATTGGATGGGTCATGGTCAACTGTATAATGTTAGGATTTTGTATATGAAAAATGTATAATGAAAGGTAAATTTAACTTATTTTCTATAATACAAGGATAAATATGATTAAATTTTTTAATATATTCTTCAAAGAAAATTTTAACCCCTTAGTGGAAATCTAGATGGCTCTGACACTATTAATAAATGATATTTTACATATTACAAAAAATTTCAATATTATGAATGAAAATCAAAATAGGAAAAAACATTATATGAGCAATATATTTTTTAATATATAAATAGGAAGGAAAGGGAAAAAAAAAACCTCAAATCACATAATTCTTTTCTTTAAAAAGGTGTGTTAACTTCTCTTTTCTAGTGGTGGAGAGGATTGTTCTTAGAGAGCTGTATCGTCATAAAACTATATAAAGGTACTCAATTCGTTGTAATTTTTTTTCATATGTATATACATCATATACAATAGATTTGTTTCTATCTTTATGTACAGTAAAAAAAACCGTTTATTCTATATCTGAATTTGATTTTGAAATTTGAAGGGGGCATTTAAATTTGTTAGAAATAGTCTAAGTAGATTGGTTATAGAATTTGAAATCGATTAATAGTGATTTGGATTGTTTTTTTTAATAAGATTTGGAAATAAAAATTATAGAAGGAGATTATCCATGGAGACTTATAGATTATCGTTTGACACACGAACTAAATTATTCTGATTATAGTCCTAGGCTAATTTGACCCACTAAATTTAGTATAGATCTAATCTCAGATTTAATCCTAGATATTTTATTTTATCCCAAATCTCAAACGGTTATATACAAGACACATACATTATATATTTATAGGTGTAAAAATGTGTATAATAATATATAAAAAGTGTTGATACACATATATACATTGTTATACAAAAGTTGACTTCAGTCTTTTTCTTGAGTCTCTTATGAAATTTAACTCAAATCTAAGTTTTGAACTCTTCTTGGTGTTATAACATTCGATCTAAACAACTAATAAACTAGAAGAACTTTTCTTCTTAGTTAACGTTTAATTAAATATGAAAGATTTTAGATTAGAAGTGAAACAAATAATAGTGACAATGAAATTTAATTTGGTGTGAAAATAATGTCGTTTGGTAGCTAGGGTGGAGTGAAGTTGAGCGAAAAATTATATTATTTACATTTGGTTATAATTACTTTTTATGTAAATATAGTAGACGTGGAATTCTCTTCAGCTAGTTCGGGTGTTTGCCGCTGATGATAGCTTGTTAGAATAATATAGGTATTAGTAAACAAGTTTTAGTTATGCAGATATTAACTATGTGAGTATTAGTTATTTCGTTTTCTACCCCGCATAAAACTAAATAAGAAATTAAAGAAAAAAAATAGAAATAAGTCTTTAATATTGGCAAAGAAATGGAAATTATTCAAGTTACATACAGAGTGGGTCAAATTAGGTAAAAAGGTAAAATAAGAGTCAATTTTAATAGCATGGTTGCTTCACTAGATAGAGAAAGTAATTTTTTTTTTATTTAAAAAAAAAACAATTTTTCTTTCAAAGTTTGAATTTGAAATATAAATAAATCAAATTTTATTTTTTCTTTCAGTGACTTCAGTAATTGTTTTGACAAATTAAACTGTCATTCCACCCCCCTTTATTTGATTTGACTTGACTTATCCATCATTGTAAAGTCTCTTAAACTTCTGCAGAGTATAAATATGAAATTTAATAATTTTCTCTAACTAATCTAACATTAAGAATCTACTCCTTAAACTATTTATATATTATTAATAGAATGTCATATCTAAAAAGGGGTATTTTATAGTTTTGGGATAAAATTTTGGTGTCTTATTTGATTGTCATGTTTGAGATAACTTATCCACCATTTATACCATAGCGATAAGATAAATTATCTCATATACATGGTGAGATAAGTTATCTCAAGATAATTAATCCTGCGATAACTTGTTCCCAATCAAACGACCCCAAATCCGTCAACTATTAGTAAATTCTCTTGAGAATATTTACAAGTTTATCATAATATTAATTATTTCATTACTTAATTACCTATACGTCATATTTATCGATAATATAATTTTTAATATATTTGAAATATTACGCGTAGAATTTACTTTTCTCTCATCCCACTTGTCTTTTTTCCACCATAGTAAAAGATTTTTCAATCATCGTAGTAGAAATCTCCAAACCTTCTTGGCCAATTAATCTAACCATAGGAATTCCCTCCTGCTTATCCATCCTCATTCAGCCACAAGGGACCAAAAACTCATTTCAATTAGGTCAAAATCTTTCATTCCACCCGAAGAGTAACTAGATCGAAAGAATCTTTATACACCCCAGAAGATAGATTGTTATGAATTATACTTGACATTCAGGATAGGAGATCAGAATGTTTTTTCTTGGAGGTGGAAAGTTCGTCAACCAGATTTTATCAGTTTGGAAAAATTGACTTCAATTTTTATATTAATTTCGTTACAAAATACTGAATTTCTTTCGACGACATTCCAGTTCAGTCTTAAAAAAAACATTCTTAATTAAATATCACAAGAATCAAAATTATAATTTTATATATAATTGAGGGGTATTTTTTTCTAAAAAAAATAATCCCATTTTCCCTAGATTGGAAGTAAGTTTGAAAACACTCTCAAAGGATTAGTTGTATGACTTATTGAGATATTGGGCTTCATAGATTCCAAAGTGTTTATTGATTTATTTTTGGATGCACTTCTCTTAATATTTCATGTGATTTTGAGCTATTTTATGTCACATTATCTAAAGGGCCCAATTATCTCACCAAAAAATTCTTTCCAAATTAAGCAACTTCTTCCAACTCATAGACTTATCTGGATTTTCAAATAATTATTTAAGATGTGATATTTTTTTTGTCCTTTCTAACATTATTTTATGTCAAGAAGAAACCCCAAGAAGTTAAAAGTACTATTCTTTTTGGGAAAACTTTTGAGAGTTCAGAAGTACTTTTGAGAAAATAATAATTATATTTTAATAAAAGTATTTGGTCTATTTTTTGGTGAAGAAATAAGTGATTTCGCATAATAGCATCATATTTTACTACATGATCTAAATGGTTTCAATTCTATTTTTTTAAAACAAACTTACCTTCATTGTTTACATTAGATTAGTGATACATGCATTCATGTATCACTTAATCACCTATACAACTTCTGAAGTTAAATTACTTGATTTAGTGTAAATATTGAGTGCATATAAGTATGTATTTCCCTACTACATGGGAGGGGGGTGGGGATGTGTGGCATATTACATATACATAGCTTCTTGAAGGAAAATTTAACTTTAGAATAAATCTATTTTATTTATTAACTTTAAATATTAGTATTCTTTAATTAGATGTCTTCACTTAATTATTTCGTTTTCTCTTAATGAAATTTTAATTCAACATACATTAATACTATGTTCACTTCCAATAATAACATATTCAATATAATATTATTCGTGAAATATAAGAAAAAGGACAAAAAGAGAGAGAGGTGGGCCTGGTCCGTACGGCTTTTTCACCACTCAAAATACGGTATAATACTACTACTACTACTAGCTGTAGCAGCAGCAGCA
Organism: Solanum tuberosum; assembly: GCF_000226075.1. Classification (NCBI taxonomy): domain Eukaryota; kingdom Viridiplantae; phylum Streptophyta; class Magnoliopsida; order Solanales; family Solanaceae; genus Solanum; species Solanum tuberosum. The sequence goes on from NW_006239019.1 coordinate 367,060, forward strand.
GCAGCAGCAGCAGACGCAGTGTGTGCCAATAAGGTACTTATGTTGCTACCCCACAACCGCTATATATACATATATACATACCTTGCATACCTTTTGTAGTAAGCAACAATTTTTTTCTATCGTTCTGAGATTTCTAAGGTTTTTTCTCCTTCTCTAGTTCTCTTTGTGTATGTGTTTTGATGGTTTTTCTTGCTTTGAATATACAATGTATGGGGTTTTCATGAGATGGGTGTTTCTTTATATGGGTTTTTTGTGTTGTTGATAAATTACTTGTTTTTTGTTTGTATACTATATTATGCTCTGTTTCTCTTTGTGTATGTGTTTTGATGGTTTTTCTTGCTTTGAATATACAATGTATGGGGTTTTCATGAGATGGGTGTTTCTTTATATGGGTTTTTTGTGTTGTTGATTAAATTACTTGTTTTTTGTTTGTATACTATATTATGCTCTGTTTCTCTTTGTGTATGTGTTTTGATGGTTTTTCTTGCTTTGTATATACAATATATGGGTTTTCATGAGCTGGGTGTTTCTTTATATGGGTTTTGGTGTTCTTTATAAATTTCTTGTTTTTTGTTTGCATACTATATTATGCTCTGTTTCTTGATTTTCTTGTTTTTTTGATGGTATACAATATGCTCTGTTTCTTGAAAGGTTTTCTTGTTTTTAGTCTGTACACATTATGCTCTGTTTCTTGATAATTTTTCTTGTTCTTTGTTCGTCTGAGGTTCTTGTTTTTAGTTTGTTTACAATATGCTGTGTTTCTTGAAAGATTTTCTGTTTTTTTGTATACAATATGGGGGTTTGAAGAAAGATTTTTTTATGGTTACGCAAAATATCACTGTATGTATGTGAAGGTTTTGAATATAATGGTGTTTTGATCTTTTGTTGCTTGGTCTTCCATGTCTGTTTCACTTTTACAGTAACCCATAGCATTGGAAATCGTTTCATTTTCCGTTTTGGGTAAAAGGGTTTTGAAAAGAAACCATTATTAATCAGCCAGAAAAGGAAAAAAGTGCTTTTAATTTCTTAGGAGCTGTTATCAATCTCAATATTTCTACATTATTTATTGTTGTAGTAAAGTTTTGTGGCCTTTTATAGTATTTAGCCATCTGCTTATCCTTATATAAGATTTTTGTACTACCATTACTTACAAAGTACTCTCTCTTCTGTATGGTGATTTAGTTTTGCTCTCTGAATATGTGTTTCTTGGTATTTATGTTGATTCATATATGTATATAACACAGTATTTGTAAGGTGAAAGAATATTTGTTTTTTTCTTGCTCTGATTTATTTTACTTCTGCATGTTGAGTTGTGTGTGTCTTTAGCTCTTCATTAATGGAGTATCTGTTTAGTCAACCTCCTAGTCCAGACCATGTGCTCTGAGTTTGTTTGCCAAAAATGAAATCCTTAGCTCTTTTTGGTCCACTACTGCAACTCCAGCAATAAAGATAATTTTCCCCCCCTAAATAGCAATGCATCCTGATTTGTTTTCTTTGTACAAATTAATAATTATACTAGTCATTTGTAAAATGAAGGTGCATTTACTAAAAGATTTGCCAAAAAAAGGATATATTTGTCCTCTAGTTCTTTTTGCATAAAAGTGGAATAGGGATATGGTTTTATCTTTACTTACAAAGGCAAATAAAATTTGAATAATTCATTTTTCTTAGCTGTTTGCAGAGGTTTTAAGGTCTGATTTTAGAAGGTGAAAAAGAGGGTCTACTTGCAATGTATATCCGTTCCCTCTCTGTTTCTCCTTATTAATACATTGAGATGCTTTTTATTTTTACTCTACATGTATGTGTTAATAATCTTTAGTTGAAGAGTTGGAATATACTGTATTTGTTGAATGGAATCATAAGGAAATTGAACTGCTGATTAGGTAAACCATGTTTGCTATGCATGTATGACTTCATGAGGTATTCTGTGGTTGCTGCTTCATGTTCTGGAGTCTTTTTGTTAGTTTCTAAACTCTCATTTATATGGTCCTTTCTTACTAACTAAGCTTAAATTTTTATTTACTTGTTCTTTTGGATAAAGGGTCTAAAGAGTTATACTCTTCTTATGTTCTAGTCATTTTTTCTGGAGTTTTACTGTATGTTGTGGTTCAATATTTTTCCCTTTGTCTGAAAATTGGATACTACTGTGTGTCATTTGAATCTTTCTGTTACTACAATATTGCAAGATGTGCCTAGCTAATCTAAAAGCTTAAGTTGTTTGAAATGGTGCATTTTTGTTAATTTGAATGTATAATCATGTCTCTTCGCGTGTGGATATATGGAAGAATCTAAGGATCAAACTCAAAACCTTAACATGACTAGTGGAGTAGTCCACTACCTTTATTAAACTCTTTGAAGGCCTTCCACAATCCAAATATAATTCCATACTTTGTACGATGTTATTCTTCTTGTATCTACTATCTGCAGTTTGCCCCTAGCTTGAGCTGCATATGATAGAGAACCATTTGTAGCATGTTCTATAGAGATTTCGTAGTTCCAGATTTATTGCAGTTAATTTCCTGAGACCTAGATGACAACTAGTAATTATTCAAAGAACCATCATTATGCTACTAATTTGTCTTTTTTTTTCCCCAAGTCTAAATCCTTTTTTGGCTCTTTATTTTAGCATCTTCTTTCTGTTTTTTCTTGGGGATGTTGTCATGAATTCCTTGATTCTTTACTAGGTATTATTCTGCACTGATGTGAATAATTCTTATAGATATACGATTAAAGTAGGAAAAATATTTGTAGTATGGTTTTCATAATTTGTTTGTTGTGGCACTCTTTAGCCAATGTATATTTGTATGCTAATGATCAACCATATAGATGGTTAATTGGTAGGTAATAGTCTGTTATTCATGTTTGAATGTCCTATTCTCATTTCATTTCAGCTTAAGTCCCTCTGTTATTCATGTTTCATTTCTTTGGTCTATGTTATGTGCCTCTACGTGTATGTGCATACATGTATGCTGAGTGACCGGATAAATAAAGCAGAGTTGATTATATCTATGTGTTTTCCCACTTAAAAGATGATGCTGTAACATTTTATAAGGCTAATGGCACTTACAATTCCATTACTGTTGCTTTAACCTTCTCTGAATAAATCAATGAATTGAGTATATTTCCTTTGGTCCTAGGTTATTACAAATGGCCTCTTCAAAAGATGAAGGTACAGCAACAAAATCAGACCGTCTTCCTATGGCTCGACAAGGAACTGGGTCAAAGGGACAGAAGATTCGCCTACTCACCAACCATTTCAAAGTAGGGATGAACAACTCTGATGGGCACTTCTTCCACTATAGTGTAAGCTTTCATCTATTCACATTGCATTCAATTTCATTGAGCTAAATACAATGTGCAATGCTATGTGTTTGGCTTGATATATTTAAAACTACACTAGATAATAATGATCATTATTGCCTCAGGTTGCTATAAATTATGAAGATGGAAACCCCGTAGAGGTAAAAGGAATTGGACGAAAAATCCTTGACAAGGTCCACCAAACTTATTCAATGGAGCTAGCTGGCAAAGACTTTGCTTATGATGGGGAGAAGAGCTTGTTCACTATTGGTGCACTGCCTGGGAACAAGTTTGAGTTTGATGTTGTCCTGGAGGATGTCTCTTCATCTAGGTGCAGTAGTGCTAAATTTCTTTGTGCATTTCTATTATATGCTCTTGTTGTAATATAATCCAATGGTATTTATCAGCTAAAGTTTGCTTCATGTGTACAGAACTACTCGAGGCAGCCCTGGAGGGAGCCCAAGTGATGTTGATAGGAAAAGATCAAAGAAGCAGCCATGGTCAAAGGCATACAAAGTGGTAATTAAGTATGCTGCAAAAATACCAATGCAAGCCATTGCAAATGCACTCCGGGGACAAGATTCTGAACAGTATCAAGAGGCAGTGAGAGTGCTTGACATAATTCTGAGGCAGCATGCTGCCAAACGGTATGGAATTGCTTATTTTTCTGCTTTGATAAGTGATAACTGATTCTGGTTTTTTAAAACTCGTGTGGTTTTTCGTTACAGGGGCTGCCTTATTGTGCGCCAGTCTTTTTTTCACAATGAGCCTCGAAACTTTGTTGATCTTGGTGGAGGAGTTTCAGGATGCCGAGGTTTCCATGCAAGCTTCCGGGCCACGCAGGGAGGCCTTTCATTGAACATGGGTAAATTGTTATCCAGAAAATCACTACATTTTCTCACCCCCGTATCACTATCTTATGGTTTTTTAATTTGCAGATGTGTCAACCACAATGATTGTGAAGCCAGGGGCAGTGATAGATTTCCTTCTTGCCAATCAAAATGCAAAAGATCCTTACCAGATTGATTGGTCCAAGGTAACTAGTACTTATTCTCTTTTCCTTGCAACTGTAACTTCTAAATTTTCATATTTGCTCCTCTGTCCAGGCAAAGAGGATGCTGAAGAGTCTGAGGATCAAGGCCAGCCCTTCAAATAGGGAATACAAAATCACCGGCCTCACTGATAAGCCTTGCAGAGAGCAGACGTCAGTTTGTTCATTATGAATCCATTTTGCCTTTTCACATTTTCTGGACTGATTTGATATCAAGCACATATTCAATCTCAGTTTTTTTTGCATTTCAGTTTCACGTTAAAGCAGAAAAATGGGGATGGGGGAATGCAAGAGGTTGAGACGTCTGTTTATGATTATTTCACTCATCATCGCCGTATTCCTTTACAATATTCTGGAGATTTTCCTTGCATTAACGTTGGGAAACCAAAGCACCCAACATTTATTCCTCTTGAGGTACTAGACAACCAACACCTGCTAATATGCTACTTTTAAGGTTGTGACATCACAGTTTTTCCTTGCCTTGTCAGCTATGCTCTCTGGTGTCTCTGCAACGCTACACCAAAGCCCTGTCCAATCTACAAAGAGCTTCCCTTGTAGAAAAATCCCGACAAAAGCCCCAAGAAAGGATGAGAACATTGACCGATGTAAGCTCTTGAATCAATTGTAGCTTGTCCTCATTTCATAAAAGCTATGCATTTCACCATCATGTAAACATGCAGGCTCTAAAGACCAGCAACTATAAGGCTGACCCTCTTCTAGGATCTGCTGGAATTTCAATCAATGATCAGTTTACTCAAGTTGATGGTCGTATCTTGCCAACTCCAAAGGTGACATAGTCAATGTTCAATATACCGCTGTTGTTGTTCTCTTGTCACTTTGAATTGCTAAATGTTTCTCAGGTTGCACTGTGGATTATAGACTTCGAGTTTGTACAGTATATATGACTGACAAGACTTCACATTTCTTATTACTTTTACTACAGTTGAGGGTGGGGGACGATCAAGACTTGTTTCCTAGAAATGGAAGATGGAATTTTAACCAGAAGGTAGTATCTTGCTCATCATTTTTTACTTTCTCCTCATGATTAATCCATGCTCATCCTTTAATTTGAGTCTTCCCAATATAGCGATTGGTTGAACCGGTCAAACTTGAGCGTTGGGCAGCTGTGAACTTTTCTGCCCGTTGTGATGTTCGTAAGCTTTGTATGGATCTACAAAGGTGTGGGAAAATGAAAGGAATTGTAAGTACCTTTCCAACTCTGGGGTGCAATATATGCGTGTGTGTTTGTGTAAAATTATTTTTCTGCATCATTAACGTGTTACATCACCAATGCAGTCCATCAATCCACCATTTCAGCATATCTTTGAGGAGAATCAGCAGTACAGGCGAAATCCTGCTCCTGTGAGAGTTGAGAAAATGTTAGAAGAATTGAAATCAAAACTTCCAGCTCCACCTCAGTTCCTTCTATGCATTCTTCCAGAGAGAAAGAACTCTGACCTTTATGGTTGTTGCCTTAGAACCAACTAATCTTGGTTTCTTCAGGATCTTATATTTAATTATTATTTTTAATAATAATGGTTGGAATATCTTTTTTAATTGTCTTTTTCCTGGTAATTTTCCATACTGAAGGCCCCTGGAAGAAAAGGAATTTAGCTGATCTTGGAATTGTTACACAATGCATTGCTCCTACAAAGATCAATGATCAGTACCTTACCAATGTTCTCCTGAAAATAAATGCAAAGGCAAGATTTGAATTGACAGTTTTTACAACAATTATTAGTGACTCCTGATTGATTAAACACTTATTTCATATCTGGTGCTTCTTTGCAGCTGGGCGGCATGAATTCCTTTTTGACTACAGAGCTTGCCCCTACACTACCTCAGATTTCCAAAGTCCCCACTATCATTATTGGGATGGATGTCTCTCATGGCTCACCTGGACGAGCAGATGCTCCATCCATTGCAGCGGTAGTAAAAGATTATTGCTCATTTTATACTCTGCTTACTTCTCTTGGTCTTAGACTGTCACTGACTTTATGGATTTGAGATCACCAGGTGGTCAGCTCTAGACAATGGCCTTTTATTTCACGCTATCGAGCAGCTGTTTGTACACAGTCACCAAAGCTGGAAATGATAGATTCTCTGTACAAGAAAGTATCAGATACCGAAGATGAGGGCCTTTTCAGGTAGTTGCTGACTCAATGTAGTTGTTTGTGGTTAGACATTTTTTTTGTATACATTTTTGTTGCTTAAGAAGTTTGTCCTGTTTCCAGGGAGCTGCTCAGGGACTTCTACGTTAGTTCTAAAAATGTGAAACCTGAGCATATCATCATCTTCAGGTATAATTTCAGTAAACCTGCTTCTTATGTAATATTTTTTTGGGTTTCTTCTAATTACTGCACATTAAAAGGTAATCATTGCTAATGATAAAGTTGTCTCTGATGTACAGAGATGGAGTAAGTGAGTCCCAGTTCAACCAAGTCATTAACATTGAGCTCAATCAGATTATCGAGGTTTGAATGTGCAGTAACTGCAGCTTAGTTTTTCCCTGAAACCTAATCTCTTTCTGATCACAAAATACGACTGTATTCTCTAGGCCTGTAATCATCTGGAAGAAGATTGGTCTCCAAAGTTCACTGTCATTGTTGCACAAAAGAACCACCACACAAGATTTTTCCAGACCAACTCACCGGATAATGTTCCTCCTGGTTTGTAGTTTTAGCTACCTAGCTTGTGTTGTTAGTGGAGTATGATTTGATTGATTGATTGATTCTGTAGAAACTTCCTTGAAATAACTTCCTATGCCAGGGACTGTGATTGACAACGCAGTTTGCCATCCAAAGACCAATGACTTCTACATGTGTGCTCATGCTGGACCTATTGTGAGTTTGCAAATCCCTTTTCTGAGTCTGCTCTGCAATTCATATTAGTTGCTTCTATGATGAGCTTCTGTCATCTTTTTTCTATTCAGGGAACAACAAGACCTACACACTACCATATTCTGCATGATGAAATTGGATTCTCAGCAGATGACATGCAAGAGCTGGTCCATTCATTGTCTTATGTGTAAGCAAACAAGCAATCTCCTTCTATGAATGTATGCTACTACTTGTTAAATCCTTCCTTGAGAGATTTTATTTATCTTTTCTACTACTTGACTGCAGGTATCAGAGAAGTACCACAGCCATCTCTGTTGGTAAGAATAATCTCGAATTATGATTCTTTACTGGCTTTAAGGTGTTAAAGATATAGAATATCATGACATACTACTACTATGCTGATCTGATGAACATTTTTTTTTTTCCGAGCAGTTGCACCTATATGTTATGCCCACTTGGCAGCAGCACAGGTGGCACAGTTTATCAAGTTTGATGAAATTTCAGAGGCCACCTCGAGCCATGGTGGAGTTTCAACAGCCGGTACTGTTCTAGTCCCTCCATTGCCTCGGCTTCACAAGAATGTTCGCAGTTCAATGTTCTTCTGCTAAGCTAAAGGAAATTTCTGGTTCTGTAATGTGATGAATTTTAAAACTATGTAGTATATCACTACAAGTTTTCTGTTTTTTTGATCAACTTTTTGTCTAAGCCCCACTGTTGGTGGAGAAAACTAACTTATGCTAGTTTCTGGTTATGTTGGGGACGAATGCCAGAAATCAGTAATAGTCCTTTGTGCTTTTGTGTTGTGTCCCTTCCGTATGCCATTGCATTGGCATTGTTATAGGATAGAAGTTGTTGGGAGCTTTTGTTTTGCTGTTTAGATCTTTGAGCAAAATATTTATCTACATTGGTAGGGTACCCCTTAAGATTTGCTATGAGACATGTGAAGTTATCTAATTATCTTTGCTATCTTCATGTTTTTCCTCTTTGATGTGATCCTCAAAATATCATACTCAGCTCTGCCAAAACCAGTCTTTAAGATGTTGTGATCATCGAAATGTTCAGGAAGCATTAGATGATATGATAACAAGTACAACAAGAAAAAGCTTCAATCGTGTAGGTGATTTTAGATTAGATCATAGGATTTTGGGTTGTTTTACTCTATTTCGAATAGTAAACTTCTCAGCCATTTTGCTGGTGGAACTAGAGACTTGTACTTTATCAAGAAAATTGCATCGCACTTGAACTCGAGCTAAATCCATCAGTCATTACAGCGAAAACTATAAGAACTGATGGAAATATACACAATGTAAGATAGACTTTTGTTTGAAGTTTACCAACACTAAAACTATAAAGTAAAACGTTTTAGAGTATACAGGATATTAAGTTACACGGTCAGAACTAGGTACCAGGTGCAATTCTTACTCTCTATTTTTGGGTCAAAAAGCTACAGAGCACCAGACACACATATGAATATTATCAACTGCATCAATCTTCGTTCATGGAAAAATGAATATCTGACGACTAATAGAGTGAAACAATCTTCATTTTGAAGCACCAGGGAACTGCTAATAAGTTATTAAGATTGGCCATTAACATCTGTATATCTGGTCAAGTTGGTTAGCTTCAAAGCATGCATATGGCGCGAACAATGGATATAATTATATTGTTCGCTTTGAACAATCTGGTTGTCTTGAAGGAGTATTTTTCTTTTTTGGGGGTCATTAACTCTATGTCATGAAAAAAGTTGGAATACCAATTACATTAAGCAACATCAATGATGCCCCAGTAACACTCAAATACAAAAATTCATTGTTACACTATAACATAATTGTATCTTTGAAGAAAATTAGCTGACGAACAAGAAAGCAAAACCAAACTACAATCACAATAATTACGACTACTAATTTCACTAATATTCCAAAATTCTTTCACTTTAAGGTAAGGGGACAAAAAAATTGTATAGGACTGCAGTAGTAGGGTTTAATTCCTTTCGTTTTACCCCCATGGGTCTGTAGTGTGGTTTAATTCCTTTTGATTTACCCCCATGGGTCTAAAGTGCTTAATTCCTTCTACCTTTGTTACGTTTTGTAGATACTGTTGTCCATCCGTCTGGGTCCACTTCAGCTGGCTGCTTTCTCACGGGTTCAACTATCATATCCTGACCCAAACTTGGCTGGCTTTCCATTGAATCAATTGCCATATCCGATGAATTATTGCCCAAGTTCTCATTTCTGTCACCCCCATCATTACTACTGTCATTGTCATCACTAGCATCCTGGAAAGTTTTGGAAAAGTAAGCAATAAAATCAATCATTGTTCACTTAAATCTATGAAAGTATTTCCTTTCTTTATTATAGAGATTTTCTAACAGCATATTTGCCTGCAAATAATTAGTTAAGAAGAAAGATGAATTACACAGGCAATATTCAAGACAGCAATAGTTTCAGTACAAGGCACTTTCCACTTGGGAATGATATTGGTCAAGATATGACAGGAATCATACTGAGATGGGAATTTATTTTGGGGCTGCTAAAAATAATATAAGAGGAGTATATAAATGAGGTTGAAATAGTGGTACAGGTTCTAGAATCACTACAGAACAACCTGAGTCTCTCCTTTTTTTTTTGGTGCTCCATTGCTGATTTTGTACAGCTTTAACAGCACATCCTTCGTGCCGTATTATTTATAAAATACACCTTACCTTCTCCAACATATAGTACAAATCCCCCTATATTTCCTCTTGAAAAAGTAGGTCACTTAAGAAGTAACACTAACAATGTTACTTGTATGCACACTTGCAGAGATACTTTTATTCCAACGTGGATGAACATATACGAATGAGTTCTCATTCACTGCAAGATTACCAACCAGCAGTGGGACTTGGTCTGGAATACGTTTTAGGTAAAATAGTGTATTCCAAGAACAACTACATCATCACAGAGCTTGTTTTGTGTATTTAGTGGCTGGTGAGTAGTGAAAGAAACCAAAAATACTTTGACGGGGAAAAAGAGACTGCCTTAAGTGAAATATAAATGTTTGGTTTGATATATTTGTGGTGCAAAAGGCTGATGTATATGATGTAGACACACTGTTTAGAGTTTCTCAGTTCCGTACTGGAATTAGATATGGAATTGAATTTCTTGCCTCTTGCGCATTGAACATATTCAGCATTTTCTACTGTTGGTTTACATTAATAAAATGATTTGTTGACTTGTCAGATAGAATTTTCATATAGTGAACCCATAATTTGGGGTCAAAGAGTAGTAGATTGATCAATATACTCCCATGTTAGGTAACATGCACATTCTAACAACCATTTTCATATGTGAGAATGAGCACTGTCGTTGTTATGTTACAAAGTGGTTGCATATCTTGAAGGTACTCTTTTAGTTCTTCTCAAGTTCCTATTTCCTAAGAACGAGTAACACAAGTGCATAACCCACAAACCTTCATCTCAGTTCTCATACAGTTACTTTTGTCAAATACCTGATATGCCCAGACTTCATTTGTAATGAATATGAATTGAGGCCTAAAATACTTCTATAGAAATAACTCACTCAACATACTAGTTATTCTTTATCACTATTTGTTATGCAGATGATAGGATACAGTGAACCTTATGCAACCTTATGCCTATAAAAAGGGATGCTTACTTGTCTGACATATGTAGCAGGTTTCCTCCCAACATTTGTTTCCCTTAGCACTTTGATTGAATTGAAATTCCCTTCCAGACACTCTTCATGCATATACATCAATTTTTCTGCTACCTGATAGAGATCACAAATATTAATTGTTATGGAAGCATACATCAGACTTGACTCTAGAACCTTACAGAAATGCATGATCACACTGAACAAAAAGAATCTCTAAACAAGATATTATTTGATAATTTAGGTCTAAATATAGCAGAGCGATTACAAATGATCCATATAACTGATCCCAATTTTGTCCAAGATAGAGAAATAATTAATTTATTGATTGATTTGGGAACAAAAAGGTCTTGGCCCTTCTAACATCATTCGTTTGTCATAACCAAGACTCAAGAGAACCTTGATAGCCACAATTTCTAAAACTGTAAATGGGCCTTAGAACCCAACAAGCATCATCTAGAACTTTGATTGCTTGAACAGTTATTTCAATATCTACAGATTGCTCCTTATGAGGAATTGAACCATAAAAAGCCATTTGAGGAGGGAGAGACCAATCGGCATTTTTAAAGCCTCAATCTTTCTCCTCTTTGTTTTAGAGAGATGGCTTAGAGCCTCAATCTTCTAACCTACAAAGCAAAACTCTGGTTTCTCATTGGATGAGCACATATCTTTTCAAAGAATTACAATGCTCAACAATGATAGGCCGAACTTCAATACATACCTTCTCTTTTATTGTTCAAACTTCCGACTGCAAATAATATATAATTAAACTAAGCAAAAAGATGAAATATCCAAGTTCAAACACAGGAACTCATAACATTCATGAAAACAACTATACATATATATATATAAAACTATTCCACTTAATTTCCCTGTCTACAAGAAATCACTCCAAACAATATTTTGAGTTAGGCTAACAGCCAAAAAGCACAACAGAGATAATACAAATTACACCGACAAGGGGTTCCCGTACCTCCTCAAGGCTGCCATCATTGACTTCAGTATTTAGAGATATCATGAACTCATCTAGAATTTCTTCTATATCATCCATGTATACTTTTTCTGCATAACAAAACAAAGAGGAACCCACAAAAAAACAAATACTTTAATCAAATGACACAAGGGAGGAAACAAAGAAATATTAGCAGCTGTGATTGGCTTTAACATGTTACTCTCTTCTTTTCAATTTCCCTTATCAGTTTCTTCCAAAAAGAATGCTTTTTTAAAAATATTTTTAATTCTTGAACTTAGCGCCTAATAAATTGAATAAACTGATGGCGTATTAATCAATTAGAAGTACCTTTGGATTGTGTAAAAGCGGAAAAGATATCGACATTGAGTTGATTGGATTTTTCACCAGTGTCACGGCCACCCCACTCGTTCTCGATAGCCATCTGCAGAGCAGTCCATCTAGATAGCACCAAACCGATGCCTTCCTGTAGCTGTGCAGCTGCCTCCGCCGTCAGCTGCTGAACTGGTGCGTTGCTGCTGCTACCGTCCATTTTAAACCCTCCTCGCTTCTGCAAAAACAATGAAGAGTCGTAATTTTAATCCTTTCAGCCTGTCAATTGGGAGATTAAGTTAAGAAATCTCATCTGGAGGAGAATTACCAGTAGGGTTTTTGCCGGAAGAAAAAGCTTTGGGAGCAGAAGAGAAATGGTGGCGGGTCGGAAATTAGGGCTCCAGAATTGATTTTCGCTTTATGTTTTTTTAGTAAAAAAATTGACTTGATAAATAAATACTGTAGATATAAATCATGTAATTGCTTTTGCAAAAGCTACACAAACAAACAAACAAAAATATATTCTATTTGAATTGGTTAACAAAATCTTTACTTCAATAATGAAATTTTTTAATTTTCAAATCACTATATTTAAGGATTAATTTATCTACTTCCATAAAGATTGACAAATATAGTATTGTAATATTTTGAAATTATATTATGTAAAAAAAATATTTATATTTTCTTATTGAATATGAGTTTAGAATGACAATTTATATGAATTTAAAAAACTAGTCCATACGATTATAACTACGGAAAAGGGTCAAAAATACCTTTAGACTATTTGAAAAGGTTTAAAAATACCCTTCATCTATCTATTGGGCTAAAAATACCCCTCCATCCACCTTTTTAGCCTATTTTTACCCTTAAAACTTAACAGAGTTTTTAAAATTATTATTAGTAGTACTACTTATTACGTGGCATCTTCCTATTAGATAAAATAAAATCCCAACTCACCAATTTTTTCCCGCCTGCCCGACCCATACTACATTCCTATGACCCAAATCCAATTAAACACAAGTGACCCAGATTTAATACCCACCCTCTTCGTCTTTCTTTTTGGAACAATTCTTTAAAGGAATCCATGAAGTAGAGGCAGACAAATAACCCCCAACTTTCCTCGTAGCCGTCGCCATTATAACCCCCAACTTTCCTCGTAGCCATCGCCATTATTTTTTTATTTTTCAAATAAAGCAGGTATTTTTCGAAGAACAATTGAATTTTAATATGATCATAAGGAAATCAGAGAATTAAAAGTTTAAATAGATTATGAATTATTGAAGTATTCAACTAGATCGATCAAACAGAACAAACCAAATATGAATGAGACTGTATTGGGAGTAATATATTATTAAGAGGGACAATAATTATTCATATAAAGGTCAACAAGATGAAAAAAAAAACAAGGGAGAAATAATTTTTTAAAATTCTTCAATGAATTCGTCATGGGAATGATGAGGAATGATGAGATTGCCTCTGGCCTCTGCTTCATGGATTGTTAAAAAAAATTGTTGCTCCAAAAAAAAGAAAGAAATGATGCTCCACGAAGAAGACGAAGAGGGTGAGAATATTAAACTTTGGGATTCCTTGTGTAATTGTGTTTAATGGAAATTGGTCACGGAGTTGTGGGTTTTGATCGGGGCGGGTTGGAAAAAATTGGTTAACTGGGGATTTTATTTTATCCAATAAGAGGACGCCACGTAATAAGTAGTACTAATAATAATAATTTTTAAAAATCTGTTAAGTTATAAGGGTAAAAATAGGCCAAAAGGTGGATTGAGGGGTATTTTTAGACTAATAGATGGATGAAAGGTATATTTAAACCTTTTCGAATAGTTTGAGGGTATTTTTGACCCTTTTCAGTTATAAATATTACATCAAGTGAAAATCTAAAAATTGAGCGGCCAAGGATTTAACTTATAAAAATTTGATTAGAAATATGACTTGACATGACTAAGGATTGGTAGCTTTCATGTGTAGCTATGAAATATGAATATACATATCTTGTCTCCGTGCATTAATACAAGTGAAATTGAACATGTAAGATTGAAAAAAAATAAAGTTAATCTTCCTTTTAAAAAGTCATATGGAAAGAAACTCTAACCTAAATGCGTCAAATATAATATGAGATGGAATTTTTTGAAACATCAATAATTGAACTCTGTAATTAAATTTGATGTAATTTAGTGTGTTTATTTTGTTTGGTTGCTATATAACCTGGTAGTGGTTAATTGACCAATTCAGTGTAATTACACTCTTCAATTCACAAAAGAAGATTGTGAATTGCTAGTATACATTGTGTAAATTCAAGCTGATTACTTTTTTTTTTCTTTTTAATGTTTTTTTTTTTTTTATTATTCTAATATTTTCTAAAAATATTTTTTTAGACCATTATTTAGGTTTGATTATAGCAGAGCGATAACAAATTTAATCTTTTTAATATATTTTCAAAAAAAAAATGTATCTTAAATATTTAATTTAATATGTCATTTATAAAGGCTCTTATTTGTATAATATAAATAATTAGTTTTTATTTTTAAAATATAATTACTATATTATATAATTATTATGTTAATAATTACTACTCTAATAATTACAGCAATGCAACATGGGAATCCAATACTTCAATATTTAAGACTTTTCAAAATTCAAATTTAAAACGACGCTTTAAAGTCAAAAGGGAATACGGGATCGAATCGGTTCATTCGAATTCCACTTCCATTATATTTCAAGTCTCTACATCCCTCCACATTTCTTCTCCAAATTCCCTCTCAATTTCTAGGGTTTTCTTCTGAATTTCCCCCCAAATGTCAGCGTCTACAGTCTCTATCTCGGCTAATCCAGCCACGGCTTCAACCCGTCGCCGAGCCGTAGAGAAGAAGCAACCCACCGCCCTAGATTTAGCCGACTCCAACTTAGCCACCGCCACCGCAGCAGCAGCGGCAGCCGATCCAATCTCCACCCCCAATGTTTCCTACAGAAGCGATAGCCGAGATGCGATTCAAGTGGTGAAGAAAACATTACCACATACCAATGTTCCAACGTCCTCTACCCGTCGCCCTAGCGGAACGGCATCAGCAGTGAAGAAGCACACCAAGACGCCTAAGCCGAGGTGGTTGACTGTGGTTAGTGTTGTAACTAAGAATTTATTGTTGGTGATTGTGTTAATTGGTTTAGTTCAGATGGTTCGTAGACTAGTTGCGAATTCCTATCAAACGAGCGACTCTGATGGTCTCTCTGTAATTTCTGGGGATTTCGATGGGAAATTCGCTGAAATGGAGTCGTTTGTTAAGAAAACTACGAAAATGATGCAAGTGCAAATTGATGTGATTGATCAAAAACTGGATTCGGGGATTAGGAATGTGAGAGATGAATTGAGTGTGAAGATGGATGATAAAGTGGAGGAATTGCAGTTGAAGTTGAAGGAAGTGAGTGGAACAAGTGAAAATCTGGAGAAGTTGATGGGTGAATTTAGAGAAAAAAATTGGGTGTCCAGGGATGAGGTAGAAAATATGTTGGAGGAATACAGGAAGATGAAAGGTAGCAGTGAAATTGATGATAAGAGTTTGGATGAATTTCGGGTATATGCAAGGGAGATGGTGGAGAAAGAGATAGAGAAACATGCTGCAGATGGATTAGGGAAGGTGGATTATGCATTGGCCTCAGGAGGGGCTCGTGTTGTGAAGCACTCAGAGCCATTTATTACGAAATCTGGTAGTGGTGATGTTTTTAGTTGGTTAACTAACCGGAATGCGGTTAGTAACAATGCTGACAAGATACTTACACCCAGCTTTGGAGAACCTGGTCAGTGTTTTCCCCTTAAAGGGGATAGCGGGTTTGTCCAGATTCGGCTTCGAACAGCTATTATACCTGAAGCTGTCACCTTGGAACATGTTGCAAAGGTAACACTTTTATTCGATTGGTTCATATAATGATTCTAATATATCATGTTTTCTTTTTTTGCTTGTTATGGTACTGATACTGATTTTTTAGTACGGTGTGTTTATTTTTGAGCTTCACATGTATATGTGACTATGCATGTGATGATAAAGCTTGTGATGACTTCTAATGTTTGCCTAGGTGTATTAATGTGAGTCATTATGAGCACAAATAAGTTTGAGCTTGGAATTTTGATGTCAATTGAAATCAATCCGTGGGAGTTGGGAGTATCAGCATGAATTGATCTCTTTTATGTATAGACAACATATTGGAAATTGAGAATATAAAAAAGAAGCATAAGTAGCTTTCATATAAATGTGTACAACAAAATTGTTTTTCCAGTTTTAATAGATCAAAAGTATATTCCATCTAGGGTTGCCTATGATTTGTGTGCTTCACGGACTCACCTAGGGCTCCAATTAATGCATTAGTTAAGTTTATGGACTCAAAATTAGAAAGTGTAGTCTTGGGCTAGGCTGGATTTTTTGAGTCTTCTCTTTCTTAGTAAGAGGTTATTTTTTTGGGTAAGAATCTTTAACTAGAAGAGGCAAACCTATCCTTCCTCATGTTTGTGCTCTAAATGATGAGGGATATCTACAATTGATATGCCTTGTGTCTTAATAATTGGAGCTTTCTGTGGAGATCCATTACAATAGTGATTGTATATATTAACAAAAAACAATTGTTGTCCGGAAAATTGATTGAAGATAGGCGATAAAACTCATGTGAGCGATGTTCATACTAATTAGTTTACTGGCACTATCAAGTCTGCTCTAGATACACATGTATTAGTTGAGACAACAACAACATACTCGGTGACATGTAATATTTTAGAGTCGTTCTTATTTATCCTACTCTTGTCTTTTACTTCCCTTTTTTAATGAAGTAAGAAAAAATCATCAAAGGTATCTAGAAGATGCATCAAACGTTATAAAAGAGTGATAAAATGGGATAGCTCCTGTAAAACAAAACTATGCTAGCCTAACACAAGGGAGTTGGCACATTCCAGAGAATAGTCACAACTAAGTTATCAGGGTCTGGTCTAGCCAACAAAAAGATTAAGCAAACATTTTGCTTTAAGGACATGAAATGGAGCTGAGATCCCACAAAATTTATGATTTCTTTCATTCCAGATGCATCAAAAAATAGAGGCAGGCACCATTTGTCAATTTTTTATTTTATTTTATGAACTTTCCAACTCTCCATGAACACAAATTCTCTTTTACTTCCTCATTTGCCTTCATTACATCTATCTCTTAGGTTTTTACCTCTGTCTTCACACATAAACCTGAAATTCTTGGTCTTCCTCTATTTTTCCTTTCCATAACTATCATCATTAAAATTGGTGTCTGTTTGTGTTCTAAATGCCAGAGTTCTTTTCAGTTTCTAGAGTCATTGTACCTTTAATCTGCTCACAAAACCGAATAACTGCTCTAATGATTAATGCTGCTGCTATCCTAGTCAGAGGAACATCATGGTTATTGATTGCTGAGAATTTCCTGGTTAGGCTCTTATCGGGTCAAGGGATCAAAACCACTCAGACCAAGATATATTCTCTCTTGTTTGCTTATATTTTATTTCATCGTTATTTTTTCTTTGCTTGCCGAACAGCTTCATCATTTGATCTCTTCCATTAGTTGAAGTGGACCTTATTTTTATGGCAGTTTCTACCTTTTAAAGTTTAAACGATACTTGCTAGTCTATATTGTTTGAATATTTGTCTGGACTTACTTCACTGTCTATTTATCAGTAGCATCACTATAAATATCACCTTTTGATTACAGACTGCCCCCCTTTCTCTTTTTTCCCCCTTCCTTTTGTTGCTTTGAACTAGTAATAACATCATTGAATGCTTATATCCCCCAAATTCTCGAACAGGTCAACTGTACATTTTACCTTTTGGTGTACACATTGAAAGGTTTCAAGATGCCTTTTTAGCCTTTCTACTTTCTCATTGTTAAAGTGCCTCCCCCCTTTCTCTTTTTTTCCCCTTCCTTTTGTTGCTTTGAACTAGTAATAACATCATTGAAGGTTTATATCCCCCCAATTCTCGAACAGGTCAACTGTACATTTTACCTTTTGGTTGTACACATTGAAAGGCTTCAAGATTCCTTTTTAACCTTTCTACTTTCTCATTGTTAAAGTCCCTCCCCCCTTTCTCTTTTTTTCCCCTTCCTTTTGTTGCTTTGAACTAGTAATAACATCATTGACGGTTTATATCCCCCCAATTCTCGAACAGGTCAACTGTACATTTTACCTTTTGGTTGTACACATTGAAAGGCTTCAAGATTCCTTTTTAACCTTTCTACTTTCTCATTGTTAAAGTGCCTCGTTAGCCTATTTTAGTGAGCACTAATGGTTAAGTAATTGAATGCTATTTATTTAATATCCTTAGATAGAGTGTATGTGATCACATGCTGCTACTAGACTGCAACTCTTTTTTAATGAACATTAGGATTTATGACTTGCAACTCTTTTTTAATGAACATTAGGATTTATGTTGTTGATCATTCATCCAATAGAACATTTTCCAATTGTGCCCCCAGACCTTTGTTCAAGTGGGGAAGGTTGAGGTATTAGTGACTTAGGTCACAGATTTGAGCTCCGTTCCATCTGAATTAAGCCTGATATGTAAGTGGAGAAGAGTAGAGAGGCGTGCCTAAAATGATCCCCAAATCTCGAAGTCTGAGGTTGTTTCCAAGGGTTGGCCCTAGACGAGTTTCTCGGTCATAAAAAACATTTTCCAATTGTATGTAACAAAAAGTATAACTTAGATGAATATGCTTGTTGCCAGCAAGACTTGAGTTTTCAGAAGTCCGTGTTGCAACCATTTCTCAAGTCAGGTTGTTCAAAGGCTAGGATGATGGGCAGTGCTTCCTATGGAGTTAAACTGCTTCCTTAACGTTAGAATCTTGTCTAAACTGCCCCTTTATGCATTCGTTTGTGAATGATGAAGATGTTAGTTTGTGTCTAATGCCTTATAGCACAGCAACCAAGGAAAATTCCATAGAAAGTTGGAGATTTGAGGCCTTGAAAGAATGTGGTAATGACTAATGTGTACTTTTTTCTGAAGTGCTAATTTTATATATGGCATGTTGAACTTTCTGGGTTTTCAGTAACTACTTTTGCGATGCTTCACTCTTTGATTCGTGAGCTCTAGCATTTATGGCTATGTTGCTTGGACTCTCAAAAAGTGTTGCCATACTCATGTCGGATCTTCCAAAAGTGCTTTACTTTTCGAGGATGTGACATGCATTTGCTGACATTTTTGAAGAGTCCGAGCAACATAGCTTTACGATGCACTTTTGTGCCTGTCCTCTTAGAACTGTCTTCATACCTTGAGCAAGCTGTTAATGATTTTATCCGAAGGTCATTAGAAAAAGATCATAAGCAAAAGGGTGGCGTGCAGTAACATGCATGTTGACCTTGCTTGAACAGCTGGAGGCCCTTAAATTACATTGTTGGAGATATTTTAGTGAAGGTCCTAATGGCTAATGTAGGATGAAACTGTGTGAGAACTATTCCATTTGGGAAGTGAATCGCTTATCATGGTATGAAAACATTGAACAATTTCAGTATTACAAGCACTCTGCAAGCCTCCCCCTCCAAATAAACTATAATTTTCCCAACAATTAAATTGAAAAACTCAACTGCAATGATTCATTTTACTTGATGAAAAAAGGTCAAATGGCAAAAATGGATTTCTGAGCTGTAGCCAATCTATGTTATCCTCTTGAGCTGTAGCCTTCAATCCTTGAATAATCGTGTCATTAACATTATAAAGCTTAAATAGATGCGCTCTGGCAAGTATATTATAGCAATACTTCTCCTCTTCCCCAGCATGACGTGACTTTTAGATTTGTCTACTCACTGTTAACAGTTCCGTTGTGATTAGGACTCCATTCATACTACCGTGTACCTTCTGAAAAAAAAATTATGTTGAATGATTTCTGGCGCATAAGCTGGTTGGATACAACCTTGTCAAAAAGGATTTTTGGTTCTATGTGGTTACACTTCTGTATCCAAAAAACTAACAATTCCGGATATTTTGAACAGAGTGTTGCTTACGATAGGTCCAGTGCTCCAAAGAACGGCAGGATATCAGGATGGCTCCACAAGGAAAAGGGGACTGACCTAGCAGCTGATAGTGAGAAAATGTTTCTTTTGACGGAGTTCATATATGATCTGGACAAGAGCAATGCACAGACTTTCGATGTTTTACAGTCTGCAGGCTCTAATGTTGTCGACACAATCAGGTTTGATTTCACATCAAACCATGGGCAGCCACACACATGCATATATAGGTTGAGGGTACATGGCCGTGAACCAAACTCCTTGGTAATGCAGTCTTGATGGTAAAATGATTTAAATTATTTTGACATTCCTCTCCTTAACAATGTAGTGCTATTGTGTCTTTCTGGTAGAACCCAATCCTACATGTGAGTTATAATCTTTTGGCTAAGTGTGTGGATTTGAGATCCTTGCCCTCTGTGATTAACCAGTACCGAGTTGGGGCTAGGTGTAAAAATGTCTTGTTCGTTTCAGCTGCTGAACTGCTGTAAAATTGATGATATTATTCCCTTCTATGAGATGTAAAGATGATGACTGTCCTGTAAAACTCCAGTTTATTATTTGGTTTTTTCCACATTCTTTGTTTTGTAGAGATGCAAATCTATGCTTTATAAAGCATTACAACATTCCATTTCGTATTCTTTTTTGGTGGTGGGATTAGGGTTGAACGGTTGGATAACTCCGACCTGCTAGCAATAGAAACATGAATATAAATATAACAATCATCTCAAATTTGTTTAGAGCAACAAAGGTTGTAGAGGAGAACTCTACCAAGTATAAAAATCATCTTTTCTTTATAGAATTGTGAACTCAAAATCTTGAATCTCACAGACATCAACCTTTTGGTTTCTTAGAACTAAAGAACTGTGTTTAGATGGATAGGCTAATTTTAGTCCATTAAATTTAGGCTGAATACATAAAACTGCCTTTTAATTTGTATAATTCTTCAACTAAAGGTCATATAGAAACTGAACTCAAGGGTTTAATACATTGATAGTCTCTCAAACTTGCCCTATTTTTTCATTTAAACAGTTGTAAGGTATCAAAACCGACATTGAGGAGGGTTACTATATTAAATACTACTCCCTCTGCCATAATTTTTTCATATATTTTAAATCGTCAATTATTTTTAAGTACTTTTTATATGTTTCATGCACGAAATTTGAACGATGACATATAAATTGTAGCAACTAGAACAGAGCCTATATAAGGGTAGCTGAGCACCTTTCAGATTGTGGGGAAGGAAAAGAAAGCTAAAAATGGTACGTAGCATAGCAAGCTTGACATATGAAAGGTCAAAAGCTGATCTGATTTCACTATTTGGGTGTACAATCAAATGTCCAAATATTTAACGTTGTACCTTATTAATTTATGTCAGTTATTTAATGGATAAAACTGAAAGATATTAACACACAAACACGACATTTTCAAAGAACCTAGCAAGGAACGCCTCCCTATTTTTATGAAAAGATTTGAATTCTATAGCCTGTTATACCAAATTCCAGAGATGTTAAAAATGTTTATTTTAAATAATTAAGGTATTTGACAAAGTTTTTAAGAAAAAATTAGCAAGTGTTTTTTGAAAAGAATCATTGCTGAAACTTTAGTCAAACACATATTGTTGATATAATATTAACTCAGCTGCTTTTCAAATTATTTAATCAAACACATACTCTACTACTCTTCAAATATACTTTAACATGAAGTCCACAAAAACATGAATAAAGGTATATGTATCCCTTGGAATTATAATCGAGGTGCACAAAAACTGGCTAAATAAGAAGAAGAAGAAGTAGGTAGCTAATACTTATATATGACATGGTCTCTTCCTTGATTTTTTTGTATAGTCATAGGCACTGATTTCTTGCAGCCATTTGTAGTGAATACTTTGACAGTAAATGAAGAGTCCCCTTCATCTTCATCATCATATATGAATATCAAGAAATACCCATTCTTCAGAGACTGATATTTTATGAAATCTTCCCATCCTTTTCCAATGAAAATAACAACTCCATCTTCACTCTTTTCAACACATACATCCCAAACATTCCCACACAATTCCTTAATTTTGCTTCTTTCTTTCATATTCTCCCCATATTTTCTACTAAAGTCCTTTGGCAAAACCTGTATACAAACAGACTAGTGTTACTTTTTCAAAATAATTATTAAGTAGATCTAAACGCATAGTTTTAAAAAAGTATAATGATCTAGGGTGTGAAAATAAGCAAAAATAACTTTCTAAGAAAATATAAATTTACAAATAATGACATTTCACATTTATGTGACCCTTCACACTCCAATCAGGCAGGGGCGTAGCTACATTAATTCAGGCTGGTCAATCGAACAACCTTCATCCAAAAATTGTATATATAGGTCAGAAACAACTTTTTAGAAATAACTACTACTAAAATTTTGAACACGCTGCAAAATTTCTAATTTCGCCACTGCTTCAACCTGCCTCATCTCCACCTCCACCTCCACTTCCTATAGCCCCATACTCACACCCCGTAATATTTATCTATATTATATATAAATCATTTTCAGATAAAAGAGTAATATTTATTGCATATATATCGAACAGAAACAAATAAGAAAAAAAAACTTCACTTATTTTTCCATTTTCCTTTGTATCGAATACACCTTCAAAGAATTTAGTGGTAATCTTAAATGTGAGATTTGTATAAGAAAAAGTGTAAATGTTAAGAGTGATGAGAGATAGAATGTACAAGTTGTTGAGAGCTCCGATCAGAAAGGAAGAGCTTGAAGAACTCCGGCCGCCGCCGGCTGACCGGTGAGGAAGTTCCGGCGACGGTGACTTTTCCTTTTTCTTCAGAAATCAAAGGCTTAACATTCTTCCTTGGCCTTCCTCTTTTCCGTTTCTCCATTCTTCCTTTCTACTCAATACTATTAACTTCAATTACATATATATGTATAGAAAGGGTAGAGGGGCGGGCCCATTATCCACCGAGTTTAGAAGGCTGTGATTGGTTCAAAGGGCGGGTCACAAACGAATTTCTCGGTTATAAAAATAAAATAAAAAATACATGTCACTTCTCACCAACAACACGAACGAATTAGTACTTATTATAAATCAATTTGTTTATTAACGCTTAAGGGGTCGTTGTATATATAAGAATAATGTTAAATAAAATATATGGAGTAATAATGTTTGTATTAGTTATGCTTGTTTGATTTGATGTTTTAAAAAGAGTATGTTTTGCATTAAAAAAAAATTATTTACATAGATACTCTCCACTTTTATGGTGGAAATGATGTAAAAAAGGTTGTGATGGACAATTGGATCTTTTATCTATTATATTAATGCATGCATTAAAACCAATGCATTGTCATAGACTTATGGGTGTTTACGGGTCGGTTTGAATCGATTATTGGTCAAAATCAAAACCAAACCAACTTAATCGGTTTTAAAACTATCAAAACCAAACCAAACCAAAATATAATATACATTTTATCGGTTTGGTGGTTATTGATTTCGGTTGGTTTGGTTCGGTTATTCGGTTATTAACCATACACAAAAATAAAAGAAACAATTCATTCAAAATAGTGAAAAAAGTAGACAACAATCCATTCAAAACAAAAAATAAGTTAGAATGACTTAAAATTATCGAACTTTCGATCACTGAATTTACTATCAATAAAGCTTTAAAATTTCACTATATTGGCCTAGAAGGAAGAGACAATAACATTTTCAGTCTCACATAGAATTGTCATAGACACTCATATACATGAAATTAATAAGATAAATATTTTCACCTTGGGCATTCTTGCTTTCAATAACTAAAGTATAAAGAAATTTTAATGAAAACATATATAAGATCTTCAAAATTGTTTATAAAACAATATATTAAGTATGTATATTAATAAAATATATGTATATAATTTATTGGTTTGGTTCGGTTATTTCTTCGGTTTTTCGAATAAAACCATAACCAAACCAAATACTACTGGTTTTCAAAAATCTAAAATCAAACCAAACCAAACCCAAATAAAATCGGTTTTATTTTATCGGTTTGGATTGGTTTTTATCCAAACCGTGAACACCCAACAATCCACACCATACTACACAATAAAGTATATAACTAATATAATATATAAGGCTGATACTTACATTATTTTTTCTAATACACTGATCTACCAAATAAATATAAATTAAACTTTGTAAGAAAATATTAATGTGTGCAGGAGTGGGAAGGGGAAGAAAGCTTAAAATGGTAAGTTTGAAATGTGCAAAGTAAAAAGTTGAATAATTTGATTATTCAATAGTTCTAAACATATATCTGATTTCTCCATAGAGTCTGCACGTGTCTGTGTATGCTTTACACGATATGTCTGATTAGTTTTAATGAAACTGATTACACCATCGTACTCATTTTAAATTTCACGTTCCTTAAGAAATTAAATAAGTTTACTATTGTATTATTACCGGTGAACATGAATTAATCATCGGTGAAATTTATACTTTCAAGGTTAATAACTTTCAAAAGTAAAATAAAAAGAATATTAGTATTAATTTTATTAAATGATAAATATTAAAATCATCTAGTATTTTTTAGTAAGAACGACATATAAATAGGAATGGACGAGGGAGGATAAAATAACTCATTTGTGCGTATATTTTTTCAAGAAACACATTTGAATTATAAATAGTTATAATAAAAAATATGATCAACACAATTTGAATTTTGAGAATTTTAAATAAATAATTTATATTTTCATGATCAAAACAACTACTAATTCATCAATCTTAATAATTTAACATTTCGAAATTATATTTATCGACTAGAAGAAAGTGTCCTAATAACATTAATAATAATAATAATAATTTAACTTTTTTTGTTACTTTAATAAATTATTTATATAACCACTTAAAATAAGTTTTACTAAATCACAAGTTTCAAAAACATTTTCTTAATAATCATTTTTCTGCCAAAAGTCAATAATACCCCCACAACATCCACTTTGACAGGGACTAACTAGTAATTCTACTTATTGGCAAAGAAAAGGTAAAAAATAAAAATCTACTAGTTTGGGTTTAGCTAGGGTTTTATGTAACTTGTCTTCTTTCTCCTCCATTGTCACAAAGCCCTACCGCTGCTAAATCACTTGCTTTGTATAACGTGAATTCAAGATTTATTTCAAAATCATATATTTGGGGAATTTCTAAAAACCCTAAAATTTATAGTTCGCAATTTGCAGGATTCAGATTAAACTTGGAGTGTCCAGCATATTAGTAGATTATGGGTCGTTTCAAGAATGTAAGTAGTTCTGCTTTGTCTATTCTATGTTTACTTTGTTTTTTCCAGGATTGCAGTTTTCGATTTATCTAACTGGATTTTTGATTGTTCATTCACATTTTTCATTGATTTGGGTTTTCTTCTCCTGTAGTAACACTAGATTACTGTTTATGAGGATTTGACTGAAGAGACATGTGATGAGCAGTTTAGGATATGGTGCATTCAGTAAAAATATATTGAAAAAACTAGGTGTTAACAGAAAATTTCTGGATTTTTTTTTAGCAGCAACAATTATTTGTGACCCTTCTGCCCTGAAACAAAGATAGATGATTAGACTGAATGGAAGTTTTGAGGTACTTTTTGCTGTTGCTTATAATATCCGTAACGTGTTTATTCATAAAACAAGTAATGATGAGTAATAACTATGATTGAATTAAAGTTTTGGGTTAAAGATTTGGTTTTTAACCTTTTTTCGTATTAAAAAAGGGTTTAATCACCTGAGCTGAATTTTTGAATATTGTTGTGAGGAATGCCATTGTATGAATAGAAGATGTTACACTTTGTTTATCTGTTGTTGGTTTTATTGAAAGCAAAGGAAAACAAAGTTACTCATGTGTCACGGCCGTATCCTTTTGGGTTTTTTTTGAACGGAAACAAGAAATGATGATTAACTAAACGATGATTTTGTAGAAGATAGATATGTGTTCCATTTTTCTGATTTTTTGTAAGCTTTGTGACAATTATTGTGGTGGTGGTTGAGCTGAATTCTTGAATACTCATTTAATCAGAAAAACAGGAAGCCGTTTGTCAAGCAAATTGCGAAGAAGACGCCAACGGTTGACCATGTTACTGGGGACAAGATTCCAAAGAGCTTGGTGTTTTCAAGGGGGAAGATTCCTGGTCCTCTCAGACAGTTGCAAATGGACTTGCGAAAATTGATGCTTCCTTATACTGCTCTCAAGCTCAAGGTAAAGCCTTAACATAGTATGTTTATTCGTGCATTCGGGTGCTTATCTGATTTTTGCTTGACAGTCTTGACTTTTACTAATTGTTTTACTATCTAAAGTTGTTAATACCATTTGGACCTCTTGCTATGGATATTTATCAAGCTTCTTCTAAATTGGGACTTGATCCATAGGGCTAGCAGACTAACATTGTATGAATACACGAAGCCCGCTCTTGCAAAGAAACAGTACAAATCATCTAATATGTAATGAAGTACAGAACCCCATAAACTGAGAAAATTAACCCTATGAAAAGCTTCTACAACTGCTCCTACCGTTTGCTAAAATAACAAAAAAAAACAGTTGTTAAGATGCAAGCTGATAAAAACCCTTCGGGGTGGCCCAGTGGTTTGGGCTTGGGACTTCCATGTTGGAGGTCTCAAGTTCGAACCCCTTGCCAGCGAAAGCAAGGGGTTTTGCCTTTCTGGGGTCGAGCTTGTCGCACTAGGCTTGCCTAGTGCGGGTTACCTCTCCTATGTGGTTTGCGAGCTATTGCATAGGTTGGGTAGCGGCTGCGGGTTTCCCTTGTCATAAAAAGAGAAGATGCAAGCTGATAAAAACCCTTCGGGGTGGCCAAGTGGTTTGGGCTTGGGACTTCCATGTTGGAGGTCTCAAGTTCGAACCCCCTTGCCAGCGAAAGCAAGGGGTTTTGCCTTTCTGGGGTCGAGCTTGTCGCACTAGGCTTGCCTAGTGCGGGTTACCTCTCCTATGTGGTTTGCGAGCTATTGCATAGGTTGGGTAGCGGCTGCGGGTTTCCCTTGTCATAAAAAAGAAGAAGATGCAAGCTGATAAATGTAATCCTCAAATACTGGAGTGAGACAACAGAAATGGAGCATGTCAATTTCTTTGTCCCTGCAGTATTGCATGGTTTAATGCTTAAAGCTACAAATTTAAAGAAAAGGAAAAGGAACAAAAATTAGTTGATGTTTGTAAAGAGTGAGAACGGGTTAGACGTCTTTTTCTGCACTGTGATTCGTGAACTTGCGAAGAGATGATTTCTCTTCAATGCCTTTTGGACATTGCGGAGAGAGTCAAGTAGGAGCTTGTTTAATTTGGAAAGGGGAAGGGGGTTTGTTTTGTTACTTGTACAATGTATTAGCTTTTTTCCGTTTAACTTGTGGACTAGACATTATGCCTGTTATTCTCCTGGCTGTTGAACTCCTGCTATTTGAAAGAAAAGCAGAAAAGATCAATCAAAATGGTTAGTTCATTGGCAGGACAGATCTTTTCAGTACTTCTGGCTTCTTTTTGTTTCCTCTGACTTATGACCTCTGTAGCTTTTTGCAGCAATACCTGATTTTGTCTTGTGATATAAGCTAGAAACATGAATATATTTATCTGTACCTATGTGGTTCTGCATATTACAATATACATCTGTTGTCTGTATTTTTCATATCTTTTGACCAAATAATGTTTCTTCAATTTAATTTCAGGAATCTAAACGAAATAATCTCAAAGATTTCGTGAGTCTTGCTAATGGTATGATGGTCACACATTTCCTCATATTGTCAAAAACTGACTCTGCAGCGTACTTGAGGGTTGCCAAAATGAAGCACGGTCCAACTTTAACGTTTAAAATACATAAATATTCGTTGGCTGCTGACATTGTTCAATCTCAACTCCGTCCAAGATGCCCTCCGGATCTTTTCAAAAACCCACCGTTGGTAATCTTTTCTGCTGAATCTTAGATGACTACTTCACATCTCCTGACATGTAGATGCACCTATGAAAACACACTTATGTTGGCATTTTATAAAGTTGGTTGTCTTGTATTAGCATTATCTTTTTTTCTCTACCTGGTCAGCTGAGCTCCAGAATTATGCTTGCAGATTGTGCTATCTGGTTTTGGGACAGGGGAAGAACACCTAAAGCTCACTACGTTTATATTCCAAAACATTTTTCCTGCCATTGACATAAATACAGTGAGTGAGAACCATACCTAAATTTCTATTCTAGCCACAGTTTGTTTCACCAGCTGTTACTGGAAAATTGTTGCACATTGCAGGTCAAGCTGTCTTCATGCCAAAGGATTGTATTACTTAATTACGACAAAGAAACAAAGCTTATTGATTTCCGGCACTACTCTATCAGATTACAGCCAGTGGGTGTTTCTCGCCGAATCAGGAAATTTGTGCAAAACCATCAAGTGCCTGATCTAAGAAGTCTTCAAGATGTTAGTGACTTTGTAACCAAGTACGTTTCAATGTCTCTCAGTGCTGCTATGGCTTTTTTGATTGCATTCGATGCGATTATAGTTTTCCTTCATTTATATGGTTGATTTATTATCATTTTTTTCATAGTGAATTAGACCTTTCTATTTCTTATCAGCCGAGGAGCTGGTCTAGAGTTAGCATAGCTATCTGCATTTGTTATCCTTCTGGAATCAGGTTGTGTGTAACTGAGATCATTGAATTACTGCAGAGATTCTATTCTTACTTCTTCCCTATTTCCTAACCGCTACTACCTTTACAAACCCTCTTACTATTTGGATTATTAGCCAAGTGTATCCTTAGAAGAATTCTGTACCACTGTTACTGTATCAATCTAAAAAACCCTGTTCTATTCTATCTCCCACCTGCTACTCACTCCCCTCACCCTTGCACACATATCCATTTCCATTACTATTATATAAGTGATGATACTAAGCATGCAGCACATGGTCAATAGGGTTACCTGACAAGATGACCCTTTTATTATCTTAGAACATTTTCCTTTAGTTAAGGATGCCGCGGTACTAGAGAGGAAGATGTAACTGAAGTAGATGGGGGTTATATGTTTCCATTTATAGGCTATTCTGGCTTTTGCTTTGCTTAGTATGTCTTGGTAATTTTGCAAATACCATTTTCAGTCACTATGGGAAAAGAAAGCTTCTAGGGTGTGAACGATTTGACATTTTTCTTCTTTGTTATATGAAATGTAATGTCGTCCTGCTAATGTTGTTGTTCTCTTAATTTTCATTTGTCTCTCTCTGCCTTGTCAATGAAGAGCTGGTTATGGATCTGAAAGTGAAGGGGATGATGAGGCAGCAACCGTAAATCTGTCATCTGATATTGGAAGAGTTAATCGAGCTTCTACGAAAAGTGCTGTCAAACTTCAAGAGATTGGACCTAGAATGACTCTTCAACTTGTCAAGATTGAAGAGGGCCTATGTACTGGTGGACTCCTTTTCAATGAATACGGTAATTTTCTCTATAACCTCTTTTTCTTGCATGAAGCAAAAGATACTCCTTTTATTTTGCTGGTTACTTGGCTTGCCATTAGTTTATTAGCTATACCAACTACAGAAATCTTCGCGACGTTACTTCAATTTATTCTCAGTGTCATGCTTGTTGCCTTCAGGTAATGTCGATGCTAAAAAATCGGAAAATGAAGAAGAGGATGAACAAGAAAGTGATGAAGAGGAGATGGATATAGATGATGAGGAAGAGCTAGAAATTGAAGATGAAGAGGAGCAAGAAATTGAAGAAGAGGATTAATTGGCTCTTTAATTTTGTTTATTTTGTTCTTGTTTTAACTTGTATTTGCCAATATATATGGTGAGATGCTGGAAGAGGAAATAATTTCATTTTTGAATTTGCTCTCATGAGCT
Organism: Solanum tuberosum; assembly: GCF_000226075.1. NCBI lineage: Eukaryota > Viridiplantae > Streptophyta > Magnoliopsida > Solanales > Solanaceae > Solanum > Solanum tuberosum. The sequence continues at coordinate 397,041 of NW_006239019.1, forward strand.
ACTATACTATAGTAAGTAACTATACCTACTAACTCCGTTTCAATTTGTTCAATTTGTTTCTATTAGTTCGTTTTAAAAAAATACCTCCTTTTTTTGGCAACTTTTCATGTAACATGTTACCACAAGGTTAAATGCTATTTTGATGCATTGACATATTTTTAATTAAAGACCACGGAATTTAAAAAAAAAGTTGTGTTAAATTTTGTGCTGAGTAATACTCAGTAATTAATACTTTGACATTAACTTGACAAAAAGGAACTAAACTCTTCTACGGAGTTCAAATTACTTCCTCTATTTACTATTTCAAAAATAAATTTACATTTTTATTTATTACTTTTAAGTTTAAACATTTTTAAAAAATTCATGTTTTATCCTAATCGTTAATTACTTATTCTCCAAATTACTTTTGAAGATATAATATTAAACATCAATTAATAGCAGTGTAACATATAACAATGAGTTTGTTTTCGAGATGACAAATCTCATTTTTTATGAAAGATTATATCCATAAATTTATATTTTGAGAACTTGGCAATAAAAATATTTTACCATAAGTTAAAGTATTTACTTATTTTTCAAATAGCGTTTCTCTTTTATGGAGTATAATGAATGTTGAATGTGACATGATGCACGAATGGTACCAATATCCAAAGCAAAACTAATTTGTCAAACAAGAAAGTCTATGATTTACACGTACTTAATTTTGACTCCGATCCATTTTAATTGTCGTTCTTATTAAAAATAATTGATCTGAAATAAATACTTTATTGTTTTAGAAAATCAAATATAATTAATTATTAATTTTCACCTTTACCTTTACTTAATAAACATATGAAGAAAAAAAAATTAAAATCACATAATTTTTTTTATCAAATTACCTTTTTAACGTAGTTAATATATTCTTAATGACGTATAAATAAGAAACTATTTTCTTAAAGACGTGTAAATGAAAAATATGACACGTAAAATTCTCAACAATAAGTTGAACATTTCATTTTCAAGTAAACCATCTCAAACACGTAATTTGACTGCTTTTCTTTGTCCACCCATAAAAGAAGAATCCAAAAAAAAAAAGAACTTCTAGAAGATGTTTTAAATAGTTTATCTTAAAGCACATGTATTTATAGTGAAGAAGAATTATTCAAAAGTAAACGGTACTAAAAAAACATCTTTAAATAGTTTATCTCAGGAATATACTGTAAAGTGGCAATAATTTATTTATTTTTCTTAATTAATATTAGAAGTCTCTTTTTTTATTAACGGTTTAGCTTTATCAAAAATCATATTCTTCTTATTAATGGTTTAGCTTGTTGTGATTTTAAGCTATTGACTAGAGCCTAGATGAATAGTGTACGAAGAATCGATAAGTAATTTCACTAATAATTGGTCGATTTAATTATTGGAACAACTCATTGAACTATTTAAGACCGCTAATGAATATAGATCGAACCTATACAATGTTTTTTCAAACTCTTAAGTCTTTAAATATTGAAATTCTGTATCTAAAGAGGATGAAGGAGAAACACACCATTTTCTCACTTGCACATTTAATTTAGGTACTTGACCTAAAAAGCAATTCCATTTGTTCACATTAAACCAAACAAAACAGTAGAATAAAAGGCACTAGGTATTCTTCTCATCTGTCCTAGTCGTGGTCGTGGTGGACAGAGTTATGTAATATCTGTTATTGGTGGGAGGTGACAGTGAAATTAGTCGAGGTACGCAAAAGCCAGACCGAATATCGGTCATAAAAAGAAAATGTCCCAGGGTGGGGTTGGGGATGGAATTCCAACTATCCTCATTTGTCATAGGCACTAATGACTTTTACCAGAATGACACTTAGATTTGACCTTATACCAAACAAAACATTGCAGCTGGAATGAAGCATGTGGATTCGTTAGAAAAAAACATAGGGTTAGGCAAGGTAGGACTATAGACCTTTGACGATTCGGTATCGAAAACTCACTGGTCCAACTAATCTAGATTCACACTGCAACAAGAACCACTAAAGGGATGAACACTTCCTACCAAGAATCTCTCTACCCACAGAGCTCGAACTCAAGATTTTTCTCTATTAGAATTTAAACTCAAAACCTTTGGTCCCATACATCTCATAGGACTTCTTAATAGTTGGGACTTAAGTCAATTGCATGTTAAAAAAACCATGAAGAAACTTCATGATGTACACTTGCAGACTAACTGGGAAATGGATATTAAACCTGTTTCACCACCATGGTGCCCTCAAAAGAGCTTGCGTGATATTCTTAAAACGCGATTATCAATCATGAGCTTGTTCCTATCGCATGAATCATGATCAATGGTATAAATAAGAGCTGAGTTTAAAACATAATTGCATAAAGTTAATACTGTGTTTAGCACTTACAACCATCAAAACATCAACTAAATCACAAAGAAACTACAATACCTGTATATATAAAGGACAGAAAGTTGATCACTTATCTAAACATATACAACCTATCAAGCCTTCATGTAGGAAATAAGACAGTTTAATACTAGTGTACTAGTTCAGAGGTACCATGTAGATATATCCTGCTTTGTCAGCTGTTCCATGGCGTAGTCGCTTCCTCCCAAGTTGAACGGGGAACCAAATCTGTAGTCAGTAATATCATTTATGTTTCCACCGAAGGGGGCGTCAAAGGACATTTTGCATTGATCATATTGAAACTCTGTCGAACGATAAGCAGGCATGCTGGTTTCTTGAGCTGAGGTCTCCATATGTCCCAGGTTGAAGTTGCCATCCATAGGAAGTTCAACTGTTTGTTGCTGCTGCAGGTTTTGATTTACTAGAATCTCAGAAATTCCGGAACAGATGCTACCATTTTGCTGAAAGTTGTTGTCGTATGATGTTATGAGGTCAGAAATAATCCTCTGGTCATCTTCAGGAAGTCCAAGCCCAGAGGCACTCATCGAAGAGGAAGCAGTGACTGACGAGACCGCTGGCTTAGAAGGAGCAGTTTGTGCAGGAAAAACTGTGTTGTGCTCATAGTTGATCTGATACTTAGGTGTACTAAGTGTTTGAGCAGAATTGAACCGGAATGGACAACTCATTTGGTGGTTATTTCTTGAAGTCCTGTCAAGGAATCCAGCTTGATAATTGCTGTATGGGCAGTGAAGGTACTCACAAGTATATATCTTTTGATCAACAGACTCCTCAAAACATGGTTGCTTCCTCTTTTGGATAAAATCACAAGTTAAATCGATAATTTCTCCTTTCACTGGAGCTAAACCTGGCATCAAGATCCTATCTTTAGGTAACATAATTCCAGTTTGGAGATTGATGTCATGGGGTTTACATTCCACTTCATTGTTTCTCTCGTCATCCACTCCTTCCACATCGTAATCGCTAGCATCGCTGATGAAAAAGGAACCATTACCAATAGCTAAAGATCCATGTGGATAGCTATCAGGATACAGCTTACGAGCCAAAGCCTCTTCTTGATTGATAATAGCAAGCCAAGTTGCACTCTCCTTAGCTGTCATCTTATCCTGCAAGCACTTTGACTGACGAACAAGCTTGCGAATCTTAGCAATGTCGGGAGAGATGTGTTTGATTACCGCCGTTAGAACACCAACCTTCCAGGCCTTCTTCAGATCATGAGGCTTCTTGTATGGAGGTTGAACTTGATCATTTGGCAGACCCAACTGACCCCACCAGTCCTCTTTACCAGAGGGCCACCAGGGTGGAGATACCCCTTTCTCCAACGGAAACCGCCTCTGTGGAGGATCACAGTGCTGCATCAAAGCAGACAAAAGGGATCCTAGAGTTGTATCCTGCAGCTCCTGTAAAGTGTGGGGAGTGGAAACTATCACACTCGATTCCTCAACCCTCCCGGGAATCTGGTTATCAGCCTGATACTTAGCGATGGCAGCAGGGCCATTTCGATCAAATCTGACCTTTTCCTTCCACCAAGCACGAAGATTGTCTGAAGCACCAGTCACAGGCTTCCCTTTCTCAGGGATAATTCCATAAACAAAACCCTGAGCATTACAAACTTCCATCATTTTCAGCATGTACTTCAGTATACCATCTTGTGCACGCGACATCTTCTTTCTACGAGCCTGCTCCTGCGACTGACGCTGCTTCACACCATCCCCCACCTCTTTATTCTTGTTCTTCTCTTTGAGACGCCTCAAAAGCATTCGATCCCTCCACATCCTCCTCTCTAGCTCATCCACATCCATCTCCTCATCACTATAGTCTTCCTCCTCCAACCCAACCGGCTTATCCTCAACTTCTTGAGCCACATCTCCTCCACATCCCATAGAATCAGATAGAAACTCAAAATTTCCAGAGAACCCCATATCTTCAAATATCCCCATTTAGCAAATTCTGCAACACCAATTCAGATACAACAAAAAACTCAACTTTTAGTAAAATCAATTCCAATTCAATCCAAAATCAATGATCTTTAATCTAACTTGATCAAACAAAACACTCCAAATTCCTCAAAACCAGATAATCTTTCTACAGAAACAAATCATAAAAAATTACTCCCACATCATCATATAAATATAACTCCATGGAGAAAAAAACACAAACAAACATAAATATAACAACCCCATAAAACAGAATTTCATCATTTTTTCTACTGATTACTATTAAAAATTCCATCTTTACTTTTCTTTCTTTGTAAAAAAAAACACCCTTTTAATTTCCACATACACTCTGATCTACCTACCCCTTCAAGAATCATATTTCACAAGAATTCACAACAAACCAACACTCAAAAAACTAAAACAAATTAAAAAAAATATAAAAAATTCAAGAAAATGGCTTACATGATTTTCTTGAAAACAGCTTGTTGAAGCTATTATCTATGGCTATACTAATCTAATTTTGAACAAAAAAAAAAAAGGAAAAGAGAGAAGGGGTTTGAGAAGAATGTTAGGTGTATTGAAGTGATGTTTGTGTATTGGAAAGTTAGAAAGAAATATGAAGAAGAGAGGAAGGTGCAAAGACATTAAAGTAAAAACAAAGTGGAAAATGCAAATGAAATACTTTATTACTAAAAGGATAAGTTACAACTTTTTTTTATTTTTTTAACTATGGATAAGCTAAGTTAACTGTGGTCCTAAAGAGTGTCATGCTGACGTATTCATTATTTTTTAATTTTATCAAATTAGTCCCTATAGTTTCATATGTTTCGATTTTTGACCCTACTAATTTGAGTTGAAGACTGAAAAAATAAATTATAAAATAATATCGATTTATAGATAATGTTTCATTGTTTGCAAATAACACGTGTGTTTAAATGTTTGAATTTCAGTTATGTTAAAAGTTAATAATATTCTACAAGCGGAAAATTGACTGTCTATTTCAGAACTTAGAAAAAATATCATTCTTGTAAAGAAAAAGAAGTACACTTGTCAAAAACTTTTTAAAAAGAAATAAAAATATATTTGGACACAATTTTTAATTATAAAAAGAGTCAATATTTTGTCAATCGAAATCATTATTTCATATGAAATACTTAGCAAATCAATTTATTAGCTTCAATACTGATTAACAAAAACAATGTTTCGTTGTTTAAATAACACGTGTATTTAATTATTTGAATTTCAATTACGCTAATTTAATAATATTCAACGAGCAGTGTATAAATTGTTTATTCCAAAACTAAAAAAAATATTTAAATAGGAGGGATACAGTTGTCAGTAACTTTTTTAAAATGATAAAAATATATTTATGCATAAATTTACTTATAAAAAAGTTAAAATTTTGGGAGTGAAATCATTATTTTTTTTATAAAATACTCCTCAATCAATTTATTAGCTTCAATTATCTAAATTAAGTTGAAGTATTTGATAAACCGAACCAATAACACCTAAAACCGAACCGAATCGACCGATGCGCACCCCTAATTTTTTAATACAATTTTAATAGTTCAATTATTTGGTTATCTTAAATCTCACATTCTCCACTTTATAATTTCCTTCTTTATTTTTAAAATAAATAAAATATCTGTTTTTCAATTAAAAAAAGTTGACGGTGTCTTTTTAAATTTACTGTTTTATTTGGAGTAAAATTATAATTTGGAGGAGAAACATGTAATATTTATATTTGTTCTAAGTGTGAATAAAATAAATAAAACGTGTGCAATGAAAGCACAAAATCAAATGTCTTTAATTAATTACGATAAAATATCTTAATCTCTCTTTTATACTCAATCAATTATTCAAATGTATTTCCATAAAAATAAAAGTAATAATATTAATTGTTTTAGTACAAAAAGTTGGAAGCTATTTTAAATCTTGAAGTATATCACATTCTATGTATGAGTTAATAACTTAATATCTGCAAATTAGGTAACATGCCATTAATTTAACTAGCCAAAATAGATAATCAAAATATTAAAATAAAACTAAGAAGGAATCCTTATAAAATTGGATCCTTTATAACAATATTTACTATAACAGTCAAAATAAAATTAAAATTATCTTTTTATAATATATTTTAAAAATCTCTATAACAAATTTTTTACCTATAAAAGCAACATTCATTTTTTTTCTAGCAATACATTCTTTATAAAATTACCCATCATAATAACATATATCTCCTTTTTTGGTGGTATAATAATTAGTCATTTTTATAGAGATAAAATCTCTAAGATTATCAATGACACATAGAGATTTTGATCAAATATTTTGGTAATTCAATACACGATTAATGACAAAAGAATATTTAATCATATTAATATCTGATTTCACTATTAAAAGATTTCCCTTCTTTTCACAAAGTGAGATTAAGCTTAGGATTTGATATTAAACTTCTCTATAATTATTAAATATTATTTAAAACTTCAAATATTGTTATAGACGCATAGCAATTCATCACTTAATAATTAAAAGATTTCAGAACCAGTGATGTTACAAATAAATTTAATTGTATATATAAGGTTAAAAAATATTATTTCAATATACAGATATTATGGTAGCAAGAATGTATAAGAGCTTTTGTTGCATATTTAGTACGAAAAAGAATATTGAACAAACATGGATGGACATATAATAAAAATATGATTTTGTGTATTTGTTGTAGTAGTAAATTTAAGGGATAAATGGTCTGAAAAATACCTCAACTTTGGTCGAATTTGTTGTTGCGATACTAAACTTTCATGAGGACCTATTACCTCCCTAGACTATTTAATATCGTATTTTTACCCCCTGAACTATTTAATAGTGTATTTTAAATAATATATGTGCCCACGTGGACACATTACTATTTATAATTTTGCATTATTTTTTATGTCTACGTGGGCAAATATATATGTTTAAAATATGGTATTAAATAGTCTAGGGAGGTAATAGGTCCACATTAAAGTTTAGTATCACAACAACAAATTTGACCAAAGTTGAGGTATTTTTCAGACCATTATCCCTAAATTTAATATACTACAATAGAATTTCCTTTTCAAGAAAGATTCTACTTTAAGAGAAATTTTTTATCTCGTTTAAAGTGTTGAAGTAAATATAGAATATTTTAAAGATAGTTGTTCATAAAATATCTGGTTACTAATTACGAATTCGTTTTCAAGCTAATTCAATGCCTATTTAATGTGAATATTATACCGTTGTGTCAGTTCACGAATCAATTATCTTATTAATCTAACTAAAAAGGAACTATATACATAATTCAATTTTAAACTTCTATTTTACGCTTAACAAGAAGCTTCTATAGTCACACAAATATCATGATATACTTAAAGACAAAAAAATCATAATCATAAAATAGATATTTTTCAGCGCTCGTAATTAAAAATAGATATTATCCTAGAGTTACATATTATACAAAGTAAAACCGCACGAGAAATTTGAAACTCTATAATAATAATTATTTTCGGAAGATCGAATAACCCCAAAATTTCCATTCTCTAGGACTACAAAGGCACAGTAACAAATTATTTTGAGGGCGATTGTATCATTACGAAAACTTTGAGTACCTATACGAAATTGAAGTAAAGGGATTCAGCCGCCATTTTTGATTCTGATTTTACCTTTGCCTAATTTTCAATTATTATATTTTCACCCCCCAAACTTAACCTTGTCACGTGCAAGGTACAATTTGGTGGGCCCTTACAATAGAAACTGGTCCTTGTATTTCTATTTTAAGGCTAAGTTGGTCCCATCCTTCAATTCTTGAGCTTATCCATTGTCATAGTGACAAAAATGATGAAAATGGTCCATTTAGTTTAAAAGTAGGTTCAAAATGGTGATTTAAGTGTACATTTAAGCAGTTATGCTCTTTTAAGTTTGTGAAAAGTATGTTTAGTATATGTTAAATAGCCTCTACGTTTTTATTTTAATTGTCGTTTTCATTTATTTTTTCTCATTTTAAGAAAAATAATAAATAGAAAACGTACTTTACTCTAGAATACATGATATTCCTCTTTGGCGTTAAGAGTTTAGTCGGAAACAGTTCAAAAAGATGACAATTATATAAATTAATTTAAAAAGTGAAAACTGATTGACAACAACCGATATAAAATACGTCATTTTTTTGTACTAATACCAATCAAGCATGATTGATTTTTTAGCACATAGATCTAGAAAGTGTGAAATCAATGTGATTCAACCATTTAAAATATAATGTAATTTTATTTTTTTGAAGAAATCTAGAGAATTTGGTCATTTTTTTTCAAAATATTTTTTATTTTCATTAAAGAAATTGTAACGACCGGGTTCCGTCGTTATAGAAAAATCAACGGGTAAAATTTTTGGACCGAATTTTTCCCCCGTAGTAACTTGGATTTTCCCAACCTAGTCCAAATTTGGACGAAATCAGAGTCATTAAGGTGTAGAAAAATCTTGTAACAATCGGGTGATTTATTTATGATTTTGATTACATGAGTAGTTAGATAAGTCATTTAGGAATCCGTACGACTTTACGGAATTGAATTCGGGTGAGTAGAACTCCCGGAATCGATCTTAGCGTGAACAGTATTTTTTGAGCGTCATTGGTTAAAGGTGTGTTGTGAAATGGGGGTCTTGGAATTATTAAAATAGCTCACTGTTTTGTGCAAGCCGCTTTGGCGATGGTTTTGGTCGCTCTGGCGGGGACGTTGTATCGGGGTGAGGACCGCTGTGGTGGGCCAGACGCGACTTAAAGTCGTAAATAAATCCAAAATGATTTTATTCCGCACTTTACGATTTTTAGAACTAAGGAACTAACCTCAGACGACTCACGACAGTTTTCCACCATTCTTGAGGCTAAAAGTAAGTTTTTCACTCCCCGAATCCTTTTTTCGACCCGTAGAACGTAATAGAATGGGTAATTATCGATGTGGGAAGGTTTTGATCTAGATTCTATGGTGGAAGCAACCCTATTTTGAGTGCGTGGGATCATGGGTATAATCTAGGTTTGTTAGAATTGTAAGTAATCCGGTTAATTAGTTGTTGTTTATTGATTCCCGTATTATATTGATTGTTTGTAGACCAAGAACAAGTGGAGCAAATCCGAAAAAGAAAGGATCAAGTTTCTTAGGGTTTTAAGTTTGTTTCGAGGTAGGTGATGGTTGTGATTCTGTGATTGTGTGATGTATGTTTGTTCCTGCTTCATTATGATACATGTATGTATATGAATGTTGCATTATTGATCACACTTGTTGTAAATGAGAATTTCCATGAAATCATAACTTAAATGTATGATTTTGAGAATATACTTGTAATTGTGATTGTGGCTTGTTGAATGGATCGGTGTTGCGTTCTGACACACTAACTTGGATCGATTGCCACGTTTCAGCATAATTATGGGATCGATTACCACATTTCGACATAATCATTGGATCGGGTACCACGTTCCGGTATGCTAACTGTTTGGGTTGGGTTCCATGAGAGGACCAATGACTTGTCATAATTGTGTATCTTAAGAAATTTGAAATTTTCCGTTGTTCGTAAATGTTGATAATATTGTATATGTTCGATATATATGTACGTGATTATATTGTTGTATTGACTTATATATGTTGCACTTAGTAGGATAACCGTGTGATCCTACCAGTACATTGTTGTTGTGTACTGATACTACACTTGCTCTTTCTTTGTTGAGTACAGTGCATCTTCAAGCGGCTATTGACAGACCTTGCATAGAAGATCAGTGATCGTTCGAATTCAAGGGTGAGCCAATTCTTCCGGGCTGCCATGGGTTCTCTTTCGTCTATGTCCACCATTTTAGACTTAGACTTTCTAGTTAGTTATTAGTGCATTAGTTTGGGGTTGTATCCCTTCTTGTTTAGACTTGTTGAACTTTAGATGTTTTGGTACATTGACTTTCAGGTTCTAGGTGTTACTTCCGCATTTGTTTAGTTAATAGACTTTTGTTTGGAGTTTATGGGAACTCCTTATTTCTTTCCTTAGTATTTAACTTGTTTCGTATCCTTAAATGCTTTAGTTTTTGGTTTAGTTGTTTGGTTTGGGTTGTAGTAGTGGTTCTCCCACCGGAGGGTTAATATGGGTGCCAATTACGATGGTCTAGGTCGTGACAGAAATGGACAGTATTCAGTAGGCTATTTTTACAAAAATAAAAAATGAGCTTAAAGAGTAGAAATTAAAAAAAATGAAAGTCTTAAACCAACAAATAATCATGGTCTAGTGGTGGTAAAGATCAGGGTTTAACTCCAATGATTTATTTTAAAACTATGTAATAAAATAATCAATCAAATCGGTCATTATTTTTAATTATTATTTATATACCGATCAAGAATTTTTGATCAATTTTTTATAGACTTTCTCAAAATTTAAACGAATGCAGTTAGTTTTAGACTTTGGTGGTCCATTTTCATCTTTCTTCATAGTGTTAGAAATAATTATAACAACAATTTTTACCACTACTTCGTGGGATAGAGAAACTGTTTCCAAATGTTGAAAATAATAATAATTATTAGCTAAACTGGCTATTAATTCGGGTAATACTCACTTTTAAGTTTGTGAAAAGTAAGTATGTTTAGTAAATACCAAATATCTTATGAGTTCTATTTTTGATGTTGTTTTGGTTCTTTTTCTCGTTAAAAAAATAAATAAATACAAAATGCACTTTACTCTTGAATACGTGAGAAACTTCTTTAATGCTAACAATTCAAATAAATGACAATTATTTAAATTATTTTAAAAGTAAAAATTAACCGACAACAACCGATTTGAAGTCGTCATATTTTTGTATTTTCTATTAATACCGATCAGGCATGACATGATTTCAACACAACGATCTAGAAAGTGTAAAGCCGACCGAGTTCAATGGTAATACTATCATGTATACTTATTATTTTCGAAATCTACAAAATTCGATCGATTTTATTTTTTATTTTTCATTAAAGAAACCAACCGAATTCGGTTGACTATTTTTGCAAAAAAAAAAGAGCTTTAAGTGTACATTTAAGCAGTTATGCTCTTTTAAGATTGTGAAAAGTATGTTCAATATATGTCTAATATTTCAGGTGTTTTATTTTAATCGTCGTTTCAGTTTTTTTTTCGTTTTAAGAAAAATAATAAATGGAAAACGTTCTTTACTCTTGAATACATGATATACTTCTTTAACGTTAAGAGTTTAGTTGGAAACAATTAAAAAAAATTACAATTATTTAAATTATTTTAAAAGTGAAAACTGACTGACAACAACCGATCTAAAATACGTCATTTTTTTCTACTAATACCGATCAAGCACTATTGGATTTTTAGCACATAGATCTCGAAAGTGTGAAATCAATCTGGTTCAACCGTTTAAAATATCATGTAAATTTCTTTTTTTGAAGAAATCTAGAGAATTAGATCATATATTTTTTTCAAAATCTTTTTTATCTTCCAAAGAAATGGACCCTATTCAGTTGGCTATTTTTGCAAAAACAAAAAATGAGCTTAAAGAGTAGAAATAAAAATAAAATGAAAGTCTTAAACCAACAAATAACAATTGTTTAGTGGGTGGTAAAGATCAAGGTTTGATCCCAATGATGCATTTTAAAATCGTGTAATATAAAAATCAATCAAATCGGTCAGTATTTTCAATTATTATTTATATATCAATCAAGAATTTTTGATCAATTTTCTCAAAATTTTCTCAAAATTTAAACGAATGCAGTTAGTTTTAGACTTTGGTGGTCCATTTTCATTTTTCTTAATAGTGTTCGAAATAGTTATAACAACAAATTTTACCACTACATCCTGAGATAGAGAAACCGTTTTCAAATGTTGAAAATAATAATAATTATTAGCTAAACTTGCTATTAATTTGGGTAATACACACTTTTAAGTTTGTGAAAAGTAAGTATGTTTAGTATATGTCAAATATCTTATGAGTTCTATTTTTGATGTCATTTTAGTTCTTTTTCTCGTTAAGAAAAATAATAAATACAAAATGCACTTTACTCTTGAATACATGATAAACTTCTTTAATGCTAAGAGTTTAGTCGGAAAGAATTCAAAGAAATGACAATTATTTAAATTATTAAAAAAAGTAAAAATTAACCGACAACAACCGATTTAAATTCATCATATTTTTGTATTTTCTACTAATACCGATCAAGCACGGCATGATTTCAACACAAAGATCTAGAAAGTGTAAAGCCGACCGGGTTCAATGGTAATAATATCATGTATATTATTTTTTTAGAAATCTACAAAATTCGATCGATTTTATTTTTTATTTTTCATTAAAGAAACCAACCGAATTCGGTTGACTATTTTTGCAAAAAAAAGAGCTTTAAGTGTACATTTAAGCAGTTATGCTCTTTTAAGATTGTGAAAAGTATGTTTAGTATATGTCAAATATCTTATGAGTTCTATTTTTGATGTCATTTTTAGTTCTTTTTCTCGTTAAGAAAAATAATAAAATACAAAATGCACTTTACTCTTGAATACATGATATACTTCTTTAACGTTAAGAGTTTAGTTGAAAACAATTTAAAAAAATTACAATTATTTAAATTATTTTAAAAAGTGAAAACTGACTGACAACAACCGATCTAATACGTCATTTTTTTCTACTACCGATCAAGCACGATTGAATTTTTAGCGCATAGATCTAAAAAGTGTGAAATCAATCTGGTTCAACCGTTTAAAATATCATGTAAATTTAAATCTAGAGAATTCGATCATTTTTTTTTCAAAATATTTTTTATCTTTCATTAAAGAAATGGACTGTATTCAGTTGCCTATTTTTGCAAAAACAAAAAAATGAGCTTAAAGAGTAGAAATAAAAATAAAATGAAAGTCTTAAACCAACAAATAACAATGGTTTAGTGGGTGGTAAAGATCAAGGTTTGATCCCAATGATGCATTTTAAAATCATGTAATATAAAAATCAATCAAATCGGTGAGTATATTCAATTATTATTTATATAGCAATCAGGAATTTTTGATCAATTTTTGATAGATTTTCTTAAAATTTAAATGAATGCGGTTAGTTTTAGACTTTGGTGGTCCATTTTCATCTTTCTTAATAGTGTTAGAAATAGTTATAACAACAAATTTTACCACTACTTAGTGAGATAGAGAAACCGTTTCCAAATGTTGAAAATAATAATAATTATTAGCTAAACTGCTATTAATTCGGGTAATACTCACTTTTAAGTTTGTGAAAAGTAAATATGTTTAATATATGTCAAATATCTTATGAGTTCTATTTTTGATGTCGTTTTAGTTCTTTTTCTCGTTAAGAAAAATAATAAATACAAAATGCACTTTACTCTTGAATACATGATAAACTTCTTTAATGCTAAGAGTTTAGTCGTAAAGAATTCAAAGAAATGACAATTATTTAAATTATTAAAAAAAGTAAAAATTAACCGACAACAACCGATTTAAATTCGTCAATTTTTTGTATTTTCTACTAATACCAATCAAGCATGGCATGATTTCAGCACAAAGATCTAGAAAGTGTAAAGTTGACGGAGTTCAATGGTAATAATATCATGTAAATATTTTTTTTAGCAATCTACATAATTCGATCAATTTTATTTTTTATTTTTCATTAAAGAAACCAACCGAATTCGGTTGACTATTTTTGCAAAAAAAATGAGCTTAAAGAGTATAAATAAACCATTGTCATAGTGACAAAAATAATGAAAATGGTCCATTTAGCTTAAAAGTAGGTTCAAATTGGTCATTTAAGTGTACATATAAGCAGTTATGCTCTTTTAAGTTTGTGAAAAGTATGTTTAGTATATGTAAAATATTCCATGCGTTTTATTTTAATCGTCGTTTCAGTTTTTTTTCTCGTATTAAGAAAAATAATAAATAGAAAACATACTTTACTCTTGAATACATGATATACTTCTTTAACGTTAAGAGTTTAGTTGGAAACAATTAAAAAAATTACAATTATTTAAATAATTTTAAAAAGTGAAAACTGACTGACAACAACCAATCTAAAATACGTCATGTTTTTCTACTAATATCGATCAAGCACGATTGGATTTTTAGCACATAGATCTAGAAAGTGTGAAATCAATCTGTTCAACCGTTTAAAATATCATGTAAATTTCTTTTTTTTGAAGAAATCCAGAGAATTCGATCCATTTTTTTTTTCAAAATCTTTTTTATCTTTCATTAAAGAATTGGACCATATTCAGTTCGCTATTTTTGCAAAAACAAAAAATGAGCTTAAAGAGTAGAAATAAAAATAAAATGAAAATCTTAAACCAACAAATAACAATGGTTTAGTGGGTGGTAAAGATCAAGGTTTGAACCTCAATGATGCATTTTAAAATTGTGTAATATAAAAATCAATCAAATCAGTCAATATTTTCAATTATTTTTTATATACCAAACAAGAATTTTTGATCAATTTTCTCAAAATTTAAATGAATGCGATTAGTTTTAGACTTTGGTGGTTAATTTTCATCTTTCTTAATAGTGTTAGAAATAGTTATGACAACAAATCTTACCACTACTTCATGAGTTAGAGAAATCGTTTCCAAATGTTGAAAATAATAATAATAATTAGCTAAACTTGCTACTAATTCGGGTAATACACACTTTTAAGTTTGTGAATAGTAAGTATGTTTAGTATATGTCAAATATCGTATGAGTTCTATTTTTGATGTCGTTTTAGTTCTTTTTCTCGTTAAGAAAAATAATAAATACAAAATGAACTTTACTCTTGAATACATGATAAACTTCTTTAATACTAAGAGTTTAGTCGGAAAGAATTCATAGAAATGACAATTATTTAAATTATTAAAAAAAGTAAAAATTAACCGACAACAACCTATTTAAATTCGTCATATTTTTTGTATTTTCTACTAATACCGATCAAGCACGGCATGATTTCAGCACAAAGATTTAGAAAGTGTAAAGCCGACCGAGTTCAATGGTAATAATATCATGTAAATTTATTTTTTTAGAAATCTACATAGTTCGATCAATTTTATTTTTTATTTTTCATTAAAGAAACCAACCGAACTCGGTTGACTATTTTTGCAAAAAAAAGAGCTTAAAGAGTATAAATAAACCATTGTCATAGTGACAAAAATAATGAAAATGGTCCATTTAGTTTAAAAGTAGGTTCAAATTGGTCATTCATTAAAGAAACCAACCGAATTCGGTTGACTATTTTTGCAAAAAAAAAAGAGCTTTAAGTGTACATTTAAGCAGTTATGCTCTTTTAAGATTGTGAAAAGTATGTTTAGTATATGTCTAATATTTCTAGTGTTTTATTTTAATCGTCGTTTCAGTTTTTTTTCTCGTTTTAAGAAAAATAATAAATGGAAAACGTACTTTACTCTTGAATACATGATATACTTCTTTAACGTTAAGAGTTTAGTTGAAAACAATTTAAAAAAATTACAATTATTTAAATAATTTTAAAAAGTGAAAACTGACTGACAACAACCAATCTAAAATACGTCATGTTTTTCTACTAATATCGATCAAGCACGATTGGATTTTTAGCACATAGATCTAGAAAGTGTGAAATCAATCTGTTCAACCGTTTAAAATATCATGTAAATTTCTTTTTTTTGAAGAAATCCAGAGAATTCGATCCATTTTTTTTTTCAAAATCTTTTTTATCTTTCATTAAAGAATTGGACCATATTCAGTTCGCTATTTTTGCAAAAACAAAAAATGAGCTTAAAGAGTAGAAATAAAAATAAAATGAAAATCTTAAACCAACAAATAACAATGGTTTAGTGGGTGGTAAAGATCAAGGTTTGAACCTCAATGATGCATTTTAAAATTGTGTAATATAAAAATCAATCAAATCAGTCAATATTTTCAATTATTTTTTATATACCAAACAAGAATTTTTGATAGATTTTCTCAAAATTTAAACGAATGCGGTTAGTTTTAGACTTTGGTGGTCCATTTTCCTCTTTCTTAATAGTGTTAGAAATAGTTATAACAACAAATTTTACCACTACTTCGTGAGATAGAGAAATCGTTTCCAAATGTTGAAAATAATAATTATTATTAGCTAAATTTGCTATTAATTCGGGTAATACTCACTTTTAAGTTTGTGAAAAGTAAGTATGTTTAGTATATGTCAAATATCTTATGAGTTCTATTTTTTTTGCTGTTTTAGTTCTTTTTCTCATTAAGAAAATAATAAATACAAAATGCACTTTACTCTTGAATACATGATAAATTTCTTTAATGCTAAGAGTTTAGTCGGAAAGAATTCAAAGAAATTACAATTATTTAAATTATTAAAAAAGTAAAAATTAACCGACAACAACTTATTTAAATTCGTCATATTGTTGTATTTTCTACTAATAACGATCAAGCACGACATGATTTCAACACAAAGATCTAGAAAGTGTAAAGCCGACCGAGTTAAATGATAATAATATCATGTAAATTTATTTTTTTAGAAATCTACATAATTCTATCAATTTTATTTTTTATTTTTCATTAAAGAAGCCAACCGAACTCGGTTGACTATTTTTGCAAAATAAAATGAAGAGTATAAATAAAAAGAATGAAAGTCTTAAACCAACAAATAACACTGGTCTGGTGGTGGTAAAGATCAAGGTTTGACCCCCAATGATGCATTTTAAATCTGTGTAATATAAAAATAGATTAAATTGGTCATTATTTTCAATTTTTTTTTTTTATACCAATCAAAAAATTTGACCAATTTTTGATAGATCTTCCCAAAATTTAATCAAATGCGGTTGGTTTTAGACTTTGGTGGTTCATTTCTATCTTTCTTAATAGTGTTAGAAATAATTATAACAATAAATTTTATCACAACTTTGCGGGATAGAGAAATTATTTCGGAGTGTTGAAAATAATAATAATTAGTATTAGTTAAACAAGTTAACTCGGGTAATACCTACTTTTAAGTTTGTGAAAAAAGTAAGTATGTTTAGTATATGTCAAATAGCTTATGAGTTCTATTTTTGAGAAAATGGTCATGCGATGATAAAGAACAAAGTCTAACCCACGATGATGGATTTTATAATTATGTAATATAAAAAAATATTCAAATCGGTTAGTATTTTCAATTATTTTTTTCATACGAATCAAGAATTTTCGATCAATATTTGATAGACTTTCCCAAAATTTAATCGAATGTGGTTGGCTTTGGATTTGGTGGTCTATTTTCATCTTTCTTAATAGTGTTAGAAGAAATTAAAACAACAGACCTTATCACTACTTCGTGGCAGTTAAGAAATCGTTTCCGAGTGTTAGAAAATAATTATTACTGTACTATTAATTTTAGTTAAACTGACGATTAATTCGGGTAGTGTCAATATCGGGTAAGCCCAATATAGCTCAGGCTTTGTATGGGCCAAATGACTTCCATGATTGGGCTTCCATTTCGGCCTATGAACTAAGTACTTCACTTTTGCTATTTTATTACAAAGTTTTAAAATTTAGTTACAAAATGGCTAGTCAAGTTGATCTTTAGTCAAACCTAATAATATTTTGAAAAATGTATAAATAAAGTATATATAGTGTAGCAATGTACAAGTATATTTTGATTCCTATAACAATCTCTCAAAATAAAATAAAAAATAGTAAAATCTGTACAAGCCTATTCTACATTACTCAAGAAGAAAGAGATTTAATTAACCTAATCTCACTATTAACAATTAGTATTCCGACACATTTTTCTTTTATTCCGTTCTGAGAAAAATGTCACATTTTTTTAATTAGAAAGAATCATTTCCTCCGTCCAACAATTGTTGTCCACTATACTATTTTAGGTTGTCCTATAATACTTGTCCACCTTATGAAAAGTCATTTTTCTATTACATTTTTCAAAACATCGTATTTATTATATTCAAAAAATGATACAGTAAAATTACCCATCTATTTATAGTTTTCTTAAGAAGTGTGCAAAGTCTATAGTAGACAAGTGTTGTTAGACAAAGAGAGTAACTTTCAAAATTATTCTTTTACCGAAACAATTAGCCATAAAAATATCAAACCAATTCTTAAACTTTGTATCAAGTCAAACAACGTCACATAAATTAAAATAGAAGAATAAGTATTAGTTTTGACTTAGTCAATTGTGTCTCTTCTCGTTAGCCTCTCTCCTTTGTTGCCATTTGCTTATAACATTTCATGACCCACAATATAATAATTAATACGCACTCGCCCGGCCAACAAACAAAATTAATAAACTAATTAAAAATCCCTCAATTATATAATTAATGATGTAATTAGGTGTTTTCTGATCAATCAAAACTGAACATTTTCTCTCTCTTAATTTGTTCTTCAAAAAATGGGAGAAAAGGATGTAATACGAACAAGTTTAAGTGATGAATACGAAGTGACAGATATTTTAGGACGAGGAGGATTTTCAGTAGTAAGGAGAGGAAAAAATAGAAGAACAAATGAAGTTGTTGCAATCAAGACTCTCCGGCGGTACGGGGCAGTACCGCCGGAGAAGAAAGAAAATAATAATAATAATAAGTCGTCAAGAGTAGTACCAGCTTTGATATGTGAGACTTTATTGACAAATGAATTGTTAGTGATGAGGAAGATCGTTGAAGATGTTTCTCCTCATCCTAATGTTATTCATTTATACGATGTTTGTGACGATTCTTTTGGTGTTCATCTTATATTGGAGCTTTGTTCTGGTGGCGAGCTATTTGATCGGATTGTTGGACAAGCAAGGTATTTCTTCAATTCTTTATGAGTTTGACCAGAGGCGTATTCAGAGGGGCTCATTGGGTTTACGTGAATCCATGCTCTCCTCTCGAAATTATATATAATAGTGTTATACTTTTAAAATTTTTGTTAAATATAGATGTGTGAACCAACACATGAAGTATCATATATATAATGCGACATGATTGGGGGAATTTCTCAGTGAGGTTAGAAATTTGACTTTTATTATCTATCTTGTTATATTTTCTTTCTAAAATTGGGTAACACCTCTAAAAGTGGTTATTGATAGTACTTTTGGCATTTTAATTAATTAAGCATTTCAATTTTGGACTTATAATTTTAAAATTTTAACTGTTTTCAATGATAAAAACCTAAATACCAAACCGATTAGATCCCACCTTTTCATAATAGTACACCTATCATCCTGAAATTTCTATAAAAATGATTCAATATTTTCATATAATTCAGTGGTAATTTTGGCCTGTATATGTATATTATAAAAAAATAAAACACATGGAGTAATGTGCATATGCTTGTTTCATAGAAAAGTTGGAATTAATTTTGTTGTATCCCTTATTCATAATTGACAAATTAAAGAAAATAAATATCGATTCGAATTCAAGAAGTGTTTAGGATTGTTTAAAAAATGATATAAAAAGACTTTCTCATACCTTAATAGTTTGAGGTGGGAAACTCAACAATACCGCATACATCTAAGCTTGTCAATTGAAACGTAGATAAAGTAGTCTAATATTAATAAACAAGAATTGAGATGGGCATAACTCTGATATCTTGATAATTCAAATTTTGCTTAACAGGTATAACGAGGCCGGGGCTGCTGCAGTGGTGAGACAAATAGCTAAAGGACTTGAGGCGTTACATGGGGCAAATATAGTTCATAGGGACTTGAAACCAGAAAACTGTTTATTTTTAAACAAAGATGAGAATTCACCATTGAAGATCATGGACTTTGGTCTTAGCTCTTTTGAGGATTTTGCTAATCCAGTGGTTGGTTTATTTGGTTCAATTGATTATGTTTCACCAGAAGCACTTTCAAGGGATAAAATCACTACTAAGACTGATATTTGGTCACTTGGTGTTATTCTTTACATTCTTCTTTCCGGGTTAGTACGTGCGCTTTATTATTTCTACATATCATTTTAGACTGTTATAGCAGATAATATGTCTTATTTTTAATATTTAAACTACAAATTTCATATCTTTAAAAAGGCCTACTTGTACGTAGCTTAGAGTGATATAATAGTGTAAGGAGTCGATTAAGCACCCAAAGAATAACAACTACAAATTCTCCCGCAATACAAAAAAAGAAGATTAATTGAATAGACTTCCTTGGTAAACCACCTCAATTATTGGATTGTACATAGTTTTATTTTATTGCTTAACATGTTGTATACATTATATTATTTATTAAATTTTCTCATTATATAATTATGACGGAACCTAACTCATACCTTCCCCAATAAGGACAATATTAGAAGTAGCCAACTTTAAAGTTTTAAGGGGAAATAATTGATACAACAATAACAAAATATTTAGTGTAATTCCATCAGCAAATTTGAAAATTACGAATATGTAATATAAATATTAATGTTTTATTAATATAATATAATATAAATATAATGTCTGATATAACCTCAGGTACCCACCTTTCTTCGCACCGTCCAATCGTCAAAAGCAACAAATGATATTAAATGTAAGTCACCCTTCCTATTATTTCACATAAAATTAATTTAATTTCCTCTAATAATTAGTATTTCATTATATTCTCTTTTTCTTTCTAATTATAATAACAAATTAATGCAGGGACAATTCAGTTTTGATGAGAAAACATGGAAGAATATATCTTCATCAGCAAAACAACTAATTTCCAATCTTTTAAAAGTTGATCCCAACATGAGGCCTACTGCTCAACAGGTATATAGTATAATTTTTCGATTAAACCCTAGCTCTGCTCATGACATGTAATTAGTTGAGGTGTGGATAAGCTGACTCGAGAACGAGTATAATTAACTTAACTACATATAATGTAGATAGTAGAAGATGCATGGGTGAGGGGAGAGTTAGCAAAGGAAGAAGAAATGGACGCTGAAATTGTTTCCCGTCTTCAAAGCTTCAACGCGCTGCGCAAGTTCCGTGCAGCAGCCATGGCTAGTGTTCTCAGCAGCAGTTTTTCTTTGAGAACTAAAAAATTGAAGAAATTAGTTGGTTCCTCATATGATCTCAAGCCTGAAGAATTAGAAAACTTGAGTCACATTTTCAAGAAAATGTAAGTTTATTATTAGATATCCATGAAATTTGTTATATTGTGGGCATACTACTTAATATTTTTTGTAATTGTATATATATATATATATACAGATGCAAAAATGGAGAAAATGCAACATTGTTGGAGTTTGAAGAGGTGTTAAAAGCAATGGAAATGACATCATTAGTGGGATTAGCAGAGAGGATATTTGATCTATTTGATAACAATCGTGATGGAACGGTAGATATGAGAGAGATAATAGGTGGCTTCTCTAGTCTTAAGTATTCACAAGGGGATGATGCACTTCGTCTTTGTTTTCAGGTACTATTGCACGTGTATCTCATGTTAATCAGTAAAATGCGTGCTTAACCAAATACAATTATGAATTAATCATAATGTTTAGATATATAAAGTTAGGTAGGTACGCTTTGTAATTAGAGAAATTTGAGAAAAGTATTGAAAACACTTCTAAACTTAACGCAAATTATTAGTTTCGTTCCTGAACTATTGACAATCTTAAAAACACCTAACTGGACTTAAATACACTTGTGATCTTACAACTTGAGTGAGATACACTCCTAAATTCTCGTCAAGTTTAGGGGTGTTCTCAACTCTTCTCTAGGCTTCTTATTAAGAGTCTCATGCTCCTACAAGAGTTTGAGGTCACTTCTATATCATGTGGCAGATCGAGGGTGTATATAAGTTCAGTTAGTCAAATAGAGGGGTATTTTTAAGAGCGTCAACAGTTTAAGGACGAAACTAATGATTTGCCACAAGTTCAAGAGTGGTTTCAATACTTTCTCGAGAAATTTAAATGTTATGAGGTACCAATATATGATACAATTGTAATTTGCACCTCAATGAGAATTTATTTCAATTTAGATGTTAATTTTGATACTTTAATATTTTTGTAATCAGATGTATGATACTGATCGATCAGGCTGCATTAGCAAGGAAGAAGTTGCATCCATGTTGAGAGTAATAATTCTATCTATTCCCTTGTTATTTTTAGCAAGTCAAACAATTTTTTCTTGCTAACCTATTTTAGAATTTTCACTTGATCCTCAAAAATGTACATTTTATTTTGAAAAATATACATTCAAATTTAGATAGTTTGACCCTGGTAGTTAATTATTTTGTATGTTTGATGAAAATTTTGTAGGCACTTCCTGAAGATTGTCTTCCAATGGATATAACAGAACCTGGAAAGCTTGATGAGATATTTGATTTAATGGATGCAAATAGTGATGGTAAAGTCACTTTTGATGAGTTTAAAGCTGCTATGCAAAGAGATAGTTCACTTCAAGATGTTGTACTCTCCTCACTTCGTCCTAATTAATTATTACTATATTTTAATTTGTACCACACTAATTATATTTATAATCTCTAACTTTTCTTGACATTGATTTTATTATTCTTATTATCTTAATCCTATTATCACTACTCATAGAAAGAACATGAGTAGTTAATTGGGAAGCTTTATCCTACCTATAAATATATTTTTCTTTTTCATTACTAGCTAGTATCGCATGTAGTTACTTATCCTTCGATTTCTGTTCCTATATGTTGATTTCTTTTACCTATTATTTTATTGTAGTTTCTATTATGTTATTATTTGTTGTTTTGGTTAAACTGTTATTTCTTGTACTTCCTTATTGTTTTTTCTTGAGTACTCAAGGATTATCGAAAACAATCCAGCTACGTTCTGAGGTAGAGAGATAAGTTAGTCTGCGTATACTATATATATATATATAAAGCTTTTCTGATCATAAGATGGATCACTAGAAATAATCTCGAATGAAGGCAAAAAGAAGTGCTTTTCTTAAGAGAAAAGCTTGTGTGATGAAGAAGACAATGGAGGTTTGCAACATCAAGGCTTGTGTGATTATCGTTGATGAAGATGGTTCCGTTGAAACTCCACTGATCTGAACCCAATTCTTGATCAGTATAGAAAAAAATATTCTATGAAAAAACAGAGCAACAATGTTGTTGTTTTGCAGACTTAGATATGGGCGTGGGATTGAAGGTTTCGGTAGCGCACCCACTACTCACTAGCTCAAGCTTCTTTTAGATTGATAATTTCTTTATTTTATTTTATTACAAATCTAATATGTTGGAATTGATTTGCAGCAGAAAAAAGGACTCAACATGCATTTCTGGGATTAAATTATACTCACTAAAAAGATAATATGGTTGTCAGATGGTTCATTCAAAAATGAAGAAAATCACGGATAAAATATGGGTGTTAATAGATGCAGCAATGAGAGATTGTAATAGAAATTACTTTGAAATCGAATCATCAGATAATTTGGAAAGACACGATTATCACATTTTCATATGAACAACTATTATATATACTTGAAAACATTTTCCTGAAACAGCGATTTAGAACATTGTTAAAGAGTTATATACTCTGTCCATCCAACAAATTCGAAAGCAGCCAAGCAAGGTTTCATGAGGAACAGAGTGAATCATTCACCCAATAATTATCAGCGATTATGATCTCGACAGAATGTGCTCTAAAACACTTAAAACAGTAGAAGAAGAAAAAATTCCGCTGTTTCCTTCAGTTCAAAACAGCCATGAAGAATAAAGCAACACTTCTCTCTAGTTCTTGTATATAAGACAAAAATGAGCAAGCTGCTGTGGTATATTATGGTATACAGAGAAGATGAAATCCAGTTAACTTTTAGTTGCGATACCTCCACTACCCGTCCAGCAGGCCTTGATAGATATATTGCCAATAAAATGAAGCTCCGCTGAATACCTGACGGATCAAAATCTCTGCCATTCAAAACTGAAACAACTATGAACTAGTTGTGCTTCTTTTCTAGACTTGCTGCTACACGACGCTGCCTTTGCTTCCAGTCAGGCATCTTACCAGGGAAAGCCCACCTTAACAACCTTTCCCAGGCATAGCAGACCAAAAATGTCATGAATGCCCAAATCAGCAGCTTATCTCTCAACCCTTTTGGCATAGGAACTAACTTCAACCAGTCATTTAAGTCCCTAAACAAATCAGAGGTGATAACTGTGAAGAAACCCACTGCAGCCAAAAGTGCGTATAAGAATGGTTTGTTTTCAGGTATGCTCTGGTTGAAAGGGTGGCCCATGTAGTTCACAGCAAAGGTTGCTACCTGTAGCATCAACCCAACCATGTATGAAACCGTATTAACAAGGTTTGGATGAAACTGTGAGTCTGGCTCAATGCATTCGTCCGGCATGTACTTGGTAGCTTCATTAACAGAGGAAATTAAGAAAAGTAGGTGGATAGCAAATTGTCCAAGGAGAGAGAGGAAGACATAGGCACAGAAAATGTTAGGATGGGGTCGCTCAGCTGAAAGTGTCGGAAGGGGCCGAGCATGTGAGATAAACAGAAAGAAGGCGGCAGTGAAGACCCCACTGATTGTAGCTTGAATATCACCTAACTTGACACCATCTAAGTACATTACACTCAGGACATAGGCAGTAGCAAGGCAGTTAAGTCCAAGTATCTTAAACATCTGCAGGGTGGTTACTAGAGTACTACGACCTTGACGGATGATATCAGTGGTAGGGCAGACAGAAGCATGTTTTGCAGTGAATGGTGATGCCATTGATGCATCCCCAAGTTTGACAATTGGTGCCTGACCATCACCTCCTCCCTCATTAAGCTCATCCATGAGTTTCTTCAGCTTCTGCCGCTGCATCTCTGCAGGTGTAAGATGACGATTACCAGATTGGCTGCTGCTGGTAGCTTTACTTTTTGAAGCGCCTTCTCCATTTTCTGTAGCAGATTTAAGTTTCTTCAACTTGGCAGGTTTTGCAGTATCATTTTTAGATGATCCATCAGAAGACTTTTGCCCTTTAGGGGGAGGTATTGCATTAAGTAGAGCAACTCCCACATGTGCCTGAAAGAAGCAAATCCCACTAGTCTCACTTATCGGAAAAAGGGTTGTCACCCAAAAAGAATATTACAACACGGAAGAAGCATACGATGCAGTAAAAGTAAAACTATAAAGCAGGCCAAACAATGCATCAAAAAAGTGCAATAAACTGCATCTCCATCTCAGAATACGCACAAAAAATGAACCCGCTTAAGTTGGTACAGTGAAGATATCTACTTGAACATCTTCAAATAACATGCAAGGGACAGTGAGTGAGGGGAAAGAGGGGTGGACAGGAAGGAGAGCTCAGAGCGTAGATAGTACTTGCTCACACAAATTGCCACATCAGTACAAAGAAACTAACGGCAATATACTGACAAACAACACCTGATCAACTAACGATTAGTTATGTAAAACGAGGCAGCTGATCTCTGCCAGATCACTCCTACTACTTACTACATGGGCAGAGGACTAGTCATTTTTCCAGATGTACTCATGTCATACAAGTGTGATACTTGGTATGGGTACTCCATATAGATTTTTCAAAATACACAAACACTTGCTGAAAGGATTGGATGTACACCTAAAGGATAATTACCCATGCCAGACAAAGACCATGCAACAAAGGACCACATGATGGGACTATTTCCCTGCAATGGATCAAGGTGCTTAGGTTGCTTCCAATCAATAGGCCTCAGAAAATTGAAGCAAGTTCTGCACCCATTTGACAAATAATTTGTTGAAATAAAACAACATAATACCTGCTTTAGAGCTCCAACATCATTAGTCCCATCACCACACATCAATGTCATTCTTCCCACGGACTTAAAAGTGGTTAATATAAGTTCTTTTTGCTCAGGGGCAACCCTTGCAAATACCTGGGTAAAATGATACATTTGTCAGGATATGAGTGAAAGAGTGAGTGTGTGTGTGTGTGTGTGAGAAAGAGAGAGAGAGAGGGAGAGAGCAGATTTTATCACATATTTCCAACCTTTACATAAGGAACAACTTTGGGGACAGCAGATGTCTGCTGCAACATCTCGATGCACTCGCCTCCAATACAGAGATCATAAGCTTCTGATAAAGCTCCAACTTCATTTTCACTACAAAAGTATGTAACATAAGATTATGAAAGCTGAAAGAGAATATGATTGAGTAATGTTTTGTTTATTGCACAAAATATCTCAGTTAATTCATCTTATTTTTTAAAGAATTTGGTACTACGCATAGACGAGTAAAAAATATAATTAGGTCACTTCTAAGGTAAGCATGAATTAGCAACCTAGTAAAAATAGTAACTTGCATGTTATAAATGGTTTAACTCACAATACCACACTGACCATGTACAAATCTTCACACTTTCAGCGTAATAAGTTAAATCCATTTACATGAAGAATATAACTCAATATATTTACTAATGCATGGAAATTCATTGGCTTATGTTCCTTTAGCTAATTCTGCAATAAAAGGAAAAACAAAAAAATGTTTAAGATCAATGATGCAGATTCCCAATCTTGTTAGTACGATGACAACAAAGAACATAAAGCAATTGGGGACTGTTAAAGAGTAAAATCATCAATAAAAATAAATAACAAGGCGAACTGTATATGAGCAGAGTTCAATACTGCATTAAACATTCATTTTCTACCTGTAGCTGACTATATCTGCCTCATCAGGAGAAACCCAGGCATATTCTTCCTTGTTCTTAGCACGTCCCAGAATCAGTGCTGGTTTTGAGATAATATGGACTTGTTGAGCCACGTGGCAAGCTGTCAAAGCTTGATCACCAGTAATCATGACCTATTAAACCATGGTTATAGATGAGTACTGGGAGCTTCAAAGTGGTAAGACTTGGAATGAATTCTCTTTTTTTTTTTAGAATGTAAGTGGTAAGACTACACATGTAACAATAGAAAATTGTATTCCAATATATGTGATGTGTTTTTCACAATACTTCAAACCTTATTCAACGGTGTAATTTTAAAGAATAACTCAATTGAAGATGGCACTCATAGGCTTTAACAAGTCAAATTAGGTGTTACTATTCATAGAGTCACTACATCAGAAGATTGATGGTCCTCTAGGCCTTTGTAACTGCTTCCCTGCCTAAGCAAACTTCTGCTAAGTGACTCCACTGGGGGTTTCAAAGATAATATGCCAAATACAAATTTCCTGACTACGAATACAAGGACAGTGAATATAATTTCCGCAATTTTAGTTTCTGGTAAGCTTCATGAAGCATTATGTAATTAGTTAAGGAATACTAACTAAAATAACATCACCAATTGTTCAGCACAGTACGAATCAGCAAGTGGCTGAGAACACAAGAAAACAAGGAAAAGAAAAAATCAGCCAACCACACCTACCAAGTCATGAGATGATTGCTTTAATTCAGTCAAGACAGTGGCTGAGTCTCCTCTGATGGGGCAATTGAACACCTAATAAATCATCAAGAAGTAATACCAAACATGTCAAAGAGGTTGCACAATATCCCTGGAACAAACATCAGATCATTATAGCACAAAAGGGAAAATGAGCTTTTACCGCAAAACCAGCAAAAGTAAGCCCACTTTCCACTACATCTCTCTCCAGGCTTCTGGCTTCACTAACCTTCACCAAGTTGAGCATGGAGAAAAGTTCAAAGAAATTGAAGTGTAAAGAAAGAAAGAAGGTAGAAAGCTGGATACCATGTAATAATCAAACAAGTGAGAGCTAGAGAATTTTTTTGCCATGGAGGGGTTCTTACTGTCATATCTGGCAGAGACTTGAAAGCCAGAGCCAATACACGTGATCCTTGACGGGTGTATTTTTTATAGGTTGGCACGTAGGATTGTGGCACATCAATGAGTCTCTCCTGTATTGTCTCCGGTGCACCCTGGAAATATTTTTAGTAAGAGAAATTGATTTAATTAGCAAGTCGCATTATTAAATATATTAACTGTACAATGGAAACCAATAAATGTTCTTTAGTGAAACAAGCTCGTTTGAACTTGCGGACTGAACTGGAGAATCATTCCCAAATGCATTTACTTTAGCTTTAAATCATCAAGCCAACCCAACAAACACAAAGCAAAAGTTTCCAAGAAATAAAGTAGAAGAAAAAGTTGCCAAGAAATAAAATAGCATGCATCCTGTGAAGGCACTGGCTTTATCTGCCTCTTAAGGTGATGCAAAACACTAAATCAAAAACACGTCTTATAGATATATGGACACACCGTTACACACAGCACTTTCAAATTAATCAAAGAGCTTCCAATAAATAATAACTATCGTCGGAAAATACTTTTGCCATAAACACCAACTTTCTTTATCATTTGACAAGAACAAACATGAAATAGGTTTTACCATATCATGATGACAAAGGGCATTCTTCTACAGTTGATTCCCTATAAAACTGCTCATATAGTGTACTAAGTTGCATTAAGCTTTACTTATACACTGTTTGGTCATCATTTTTGTTGCTAACCTAAACAACATTTGTGTTAATGTACGAATGAATCTATGCATTATTATATGTGGGATAGAAGATGGAATACAAATACGAGAATTAGTAGTATATGGATTAAAGCAACTAAAATGACCAAAATGACTCTCATCTTTTAAACAACCCCTTAAAAAAAGATAAACAAAACACATATTTTAAACTATGCATTGTACAAGGAATGATACCCATACTATGATTGATGCAATACAAACACTACATTATCAATTCCTGCATTATAATCCCTATATTACAATCCTTGCATTAGTAATCCCTACATAACCTGTCTCTTTACCAACTGACCCTTAGAATTATTTCACTGCCTCCACTTGGACCAACTGGCCCTTGACCTCATTCAATCCAACAAAGCTGGATAAGAAGGAACTAGGCATCAAACCTTGACAAAAGCAAAAAATTGCTCCTGAATACGAACAACAACAGCCATTCTTTTCAAGTGAGACGCAAAATGATGTCGCTGCACAATTTGAACAGCATCACCTCCACCTCTGCAGTATCCAGTATTAAGAAAGAGAAAATATTAACAAGAAGATAGACAACTTTTTTTGGAAAAAAGAAGAAGCATAAACAGCTATTTTTCTTGTTAGAAGTTCAAGAAGGAACAAAATCTAAAAAATAGATCCATTGCACATACGATAATTTTCTATTAAGCCATTTCTATCAAAATAATCTCTCCATGCTATCCAAACTGTGATAAGATGAATACAGAATACACAACTTCGAATCCAATAAAGATGCTTGAAAGCACTTCCAACTAATAAGGATGATGAGGAATAGTGGTATGTTCATTACTGTCGGTCAAAGAATTTATTTATTTAACTAAATGAGGGACAACCTGAAGAGACGATGAAAGGCAATAAATGAGCTGATCCACAACAACTTAAGGTCATAAGAAGTTATCAATCTAGCTGAACTGATTCTAACAATAACACAACAATTGAAGTCTTCTATGTCACAAGCAAAAGGTGAACAACATTGGAGCTAGTATTGTTTGTTGAAGATTTGATGAAAATAACATTTGAATGGATTTGGTTCCAAAACAGAAAGGGACATTTACTTTTTGGAAGTTACGGCAATCTCAAAATTGTGAAAACAAAATAGCTATTTGGAACTCCACTAAAAACTACTAGGCAATGGAAGTTGGTTTCTCAGCCTGTTTGGCCAAGCTTCCAAAATCAGATTATTTGGAAGTGTTTTGTTTACAGAAGTGCTCTTCGAAAAAGTACTTCAAAGTACTTTTGGAGAGTAACAATTTGTGTTTCGCTAACCAATTTGAAACACACAATATTACAACAGAAATTTGCACTTCCCCAAAATCCCAAAAGTGATTCTGGGGGAAAGCTACAATTTTCAGCTTCCGAAGAACAGCTTTTGTTGCTACTCAGAAACACTTTTTTTCCTCCTAAAAGCTTGGTCAAACATCTCAACTCTCTAGAATAAGCAATAACAACAACATACCTAGTGTAATCCCTCAAGTGGGGTCAGGGGATAGGATGTACGTAGACCTTACTCCTACTTTGTGGGGTATAGAGGTAGTTTCCAATAGATCCTCGGCTCAAGAAGAAAAAATTTCAAAACAACTCTAAAAAATACGCACTTTGAACTTCCCAAAACCTTGACCAAACAGACTATATACCTTTTTGCATGGAACATGAAAAACAATAGAATAGATCATCCAAACCCATTCACCATCTGCCAGAATTAGTCAAATATTAACTCATAACACTTGTGTAATTGATTATCCCTTTTCAAAAGAATGTTTAACTTGGAAAAATCAAATGTAAACAGAGGCACAAATGGACAAGTGAAGAAATATGACATGAAAGGAAAGGAATAACTGCAGAACTACCAGTATCAACTGAAGATTATTTAAAGCAGTAGACATCTGAGGCCAAAACTATTCTTTTCTAATATCAGTAGGAAATGACATCCCAGGCAAAGCTTACTTTTTTGGCATGGCTTTTTCATCTGATTTATATGTCCAATCAATCCCTTTAAGTGCAGCCTTCTCAAGAGGATCACCCACCTACAAGAAAACAGGATGTTGGCACCAGATAAGCAAACAGCAATGGTCACCAAAATGAGGATGTTTTTAATGCAAATGTTGAATGAATTAACACCAAATAATACCCCAGAATCCAAACAAATGAAAGATTATTTTACTTTTTCCTTCTTTCAGATAAGTTGAGATAACTGCATTAAAAACTATGGGAAATGCACAAGTCATATACATTAATGAATACCGTATATAAAGAAAAAGAACGAGGAAAGTCAAGAGGATTCAGTTCTTTCTTTCTTTTTAATAGGTAAATAATACCTATTATATCTGAACACCAGAGGTTCATGCCTTGAAAAATATTATTTCCGTGAACTAAATTCTCAGTTTCGTACCCAACATTTTAAGAAAGTTCAATCCAAATGAGAGTCAAGTAAAATCAATTGAGAAAACCTCATCAAATGGCTAACATTTTTGATAACTGAAAACCCCACATGTTACTTAGCAGGCACACGCCTTAACCACAAAAACTTTATTAAACGACTAATATAAAATACATGAAAGAGATCGAAACCAATAGTGGTCTATGGAAATTTTTTGTTGTCTATGGATGTTCCAGTGACTATTATATATCAGAGCATGTGACGTACAACATAAACAAACATCCATGTGACGTGTAGATTAGACCCTAGTGGGTAACTCTTCACCAACAAAAAGGAAGCTGGGAAGAACCAAAATCAATGTTGTTCTTACTTGGCTACACAAATAATATAGAATGAGTTCCAGGACTAAACTATGAAGCAAAATTAGTTACCAGCTTATTGTCCACAAAAACCAAAGAATGACAAGAAGCAAGAATTTCCAGAGTACGAGAAGGAACTGTAGTCATTTCTCTTTCTAAGTCCTCACTGTCAGTCAATCCACCAACCCCTGAGAACTCCTGAAATTGGAACACCAAAGAAATCAAAATGTTAAAGTTCAGCAACTAAGGTAGAAGACTAAAGTATATGACTGTCATACCATGTCATCGGATGTCAAGGTTCCAGTCTTATCGAAGCAACAAATATCAACCTGCAGGGAGAAAGGGTAAAAAGTAAAAACCAAAACACAGAAGAGAAATTAGAGTCTTAAATCCAAAAAGCATATTGGAAAAAAACACTGATACACTGAACAATCTAAATGCTGCTAGTGAATTTTTAAAGGCTTAAAACACAAACTTGAGGCCAACAAATCTCACATAAGACCAGGAAAGCACCATGAAAAGAATTTGAGCATCCACCCAAAACATAAAAGCAATAATGAGGGTTATATTCTCTGATATCCTTCCCCGTGTGCAACCCAATTTTACAACTTTTGCGTATTTTTGTCCTTTTTTAAGAGGATTGAAGAGTTGACTTGATGTACAGAGAGATTAGCCTCAATAGGCTGAAGAATGCACCCAAAAGCAAGACCGCAGGCTCGATACAATGATGAGTGAACCTAGAGTGTTTACACTAGGGAGAGAGACACGACTCAACAACCTAAGGAGAGAACCTGGAGCAGAGTCAGTGGCTCGATGGGCTAAATTGAGTGAGAAATGAGAGAAGCTCAGTGCAGCTCGACGACCCGGGGTGTGGGAGAGAAGCCAAAAGCAAATACAACAGGTGGAGAAAAGAAATTTATGAAACTAGGCTTACCAAATTTGGCTTTGATAACATGTGAAAGAAAACTTGAAGCACATACTTATTTAAATACTCTACCCTTAATTTTTCCCTTGCAAAGGTTGGTCTAACAGTAGCCTAACCATGTTAAATGACTATAATGCAAAAGCCAGTGTTCTCTGGATTTGCTTCAAGTTGATGAAACACAGACCCATCAACTATTTCCCGAAACCAAAAAAAAAATCATGAAGAATATAGAGTAAAGAAGAAATGCTACCCATCAAGACCCTCAAATTACTCCTACCCAGAAGGTCAAGTATTTCAAACACAAGAAAAAATGTCCAATACGAATACTCTTAGGACACAAAACTCACCTTTCCAGCAAATGGGATCCGGAAAGGTTCTGTGCAGAATATCCCTCGTCGTGCTAGAGCAATTAAAGATGTATTAACAGCTATTGATAACTCCATTGGCAGCTCTGGAGGGATAACTGAAGTAATTATCAATGAACAACTGAGAAACAGCTTGTATTTACTTCTTGTTGGGTCCTCTAGCCCCTGCATGTGAGCACGTGCCAAGGAGAAAAAGGGAAAGAAATTAGCATTCCACGACAAAACTTCATTCCACTCCAGAAGCATGGCGGGTTATCTGAGTTACTTCCCACAGCTGATTTGAAGGAGACAGCTGAAACTAGACAAGCCTAAGCAAATCCAATCAGAGAACCAAGATAATACCTTTTTAAGAACATATCCCGCTGCGATTACGGCAAAAACAACCAAGAAAAGAATAAAAAAACCACTTTCCCAGCTGTTAGCAGTAACCTACAAAAAGTAATACATATGTCATGGTACTTTGAAAATCCAATGATAGCATCATTTGTAGAAATGCAAATAATAATGCTCATCTTGAGATACCAGCAGATTAAAGATCATTATTTACCCTCTCTGTGGAAAATAAAATAGTCCGCATAAGTTTGCCTTGACTTGTTTCAAACCCAGTTCGTAGAACAACAGCTAAGCATCCACCATCAGGGGTCTTCATTGGATAGCTCTACTCATGATGACAATCAAAGGAAGACAAAAAAAAGGAAAAGGAAAAAGTTAATGAATAAATTCTAGAAGCAACTAAACATAAAGAGTTACCAATCATTGACAACCTTATCGGGTGTATGCTGCAAAATTTTGGTTCCACCAAAAAGGACATGGGCTTTATCTCGCTTAGCAGACAATGTCTCCCCAATTCCTCTACCCATGATTGAAACCTGAATGAATAAAGGGGAAATGATTAAAACTAAGAAGTTATATACCCAGCATATAATAAAGACTTAGAAGCATGAACACCACAAGTTGCAATAAGAGACAGCTTGACGAACTTAGACACTTATCATTCTTCCATCTCTCGCTCATTATATTCAATAACTGACAGCTCATAAATTTAAAAAGGGCTCAGTGCAGCAATAGCTGGACCTAGCATTCGTAGCCGACAACAGAAAGAATTGAACTCCGACAGAAGGATTTGCTACATCCATTAGACAATGGAAGCTGAAAATGTGCAAATATGGAGGCAAGACATGCTCAGTCAAACTCTACAAGTACATATTCCCCTATTGACTGGGGGAAATGGCTATAAAGACAGCATTGCCCTTCACAATCAATTTATCAAATTAGAGATAATCTCACCCAAGTCCGATTGAAATGTCAGTCCCTTAACATGACACTGAAAATACCAAAATCTACCACAGGTAACTCTTTGATATCTTTGAACAGTAAATATAAGAAAAAACAATGAATGCCAACTAAAAGAGCAGTTCCCCCAGCATCTTGTCTAAGAAAACGAAATAGATATATGTAGTGCAGCTTCATTTACTTGTATATAAACAGCATCAAACAGAGAACAGAAAAGGAAGATTACCTTCCATTGTGGGGTTGATTCGCCTGTCAAAATAGCCTCATTCACAATAGCAGTTCCAGCTAGCAAAAGCATGTCAGCAGGTACAGACTTGTCTTCTCCATTTTGACCAACAGAGCGCCCGACAGACACAACATCTCCGGGTAACAGTTCAGTCCCAGAGAGTTTCACCCACCTACCATGCACACCTCTTAACACTCAGCATGAAGAATATGCATATATATCTATTGATGTTTAAATTGCAGTACATCTGGAAAAAAAATAGTATAAGGAGCAATGCTTGTCTTGACATACTTTCCACAGCGATACACCATCAAAGTCTGGCTGTCAACTCTTACACGCCTTAATTCAGACAGGGTCTTCAACCGGCTTTTAGCCATTGTTGACTCAAACATAAACAGCATAAACAAAGTGAACAAACTGTAATACCAGTATTCATCTAAGCACCATAAACCCACACAAAAGACCTGCATGTAATGAGCACCTGTTAGATAATTTTGAAAACAAAATAAACAATAGGGCAGTGATTTCAATCAAAACATACCTGGAATACAAAGAAAGGCTCCATGACCTGCTCTTTCATCAGTTTCTGAAATGTTGGCTGAGGATATTCAAACCTACATGGGTCAGGTAAGCAAGGAACAATCAGTTCATTGAACTTGCATTTGAAATCAACAAGCTGGAAATGTTAATCACATAAAGATATTAATTTGATTAGGTCCTAGTCATCAATTAGAATTAAAATAATAATAGCAAGAAAGGTTTAGAAGATACAATTGCGGTCCAAAAGCTATTATAACCTCTGAAGTATTAACGAGTTCGTGAATCTATTACCTTATTGTGGGATTCAAATAAAATTACAACATTGGGCATTCTTTGCTAAAAATTATGAATACCCTCTTTAATGCTTACATTTCACCAACAAATATAAGGTTAGAATAGAAAAGCAAGAATTCCATTCCATTGGTCAGACATCACAAAATATGAGCAGCACCCAGTATGGACTTATGCAGCTAGCAGCACACATTAAAGCAACACCTGGAGTAGAATCATCCCCATGCCCCATAAATAGCAGTTAAAGAGACCTCAAATCAGGGAGAGGATTTTTTTTCAGTTGAAGAACTAGGTTCTCTGTTTCTTTAAAAAAAATTCTTGCCAAGACTTTTTATTTCAAGAAAGAGGAGGAGGAGGAGAGCAGAACATTGCAGGAGAGAACCACAAAATGTTCTGTGATGAAAGCTTGACATGGGATTACATAATGGTCTGCCAAGGGAATGCATAGAAAAGAGGGAAAACTCACACGTTCCGGCCCCATTTCTCACTTGCAGCAACAACTTTAGCCTCAGTTCCATGGCCAGTATTCTTAAGGTAGTATCCAAACGTCTCTTTTGAAGGATAAGGAAGTTTGCTGAAAGTTCCTTTCTCCTTTGAATAGATGTACTGTTGCTTCCTGAATTCAAAATAAATCTCATCCACATCCTCAGAAGACGAAGAACCAGCCAGCTGCATAAACAGAGGAACAGTTTGACACAATCAGGAAATGGAATAAAGAGTTTTCTTTTTGTTGGAAAACAGATAAACCAGTTTGAAGCCTCGAATCTTAGAATCAGTACAGAGCTTGAAAACACTAGATTTTTCCATGGATTGCCAGCTCTAGGGTTGAAACTTTTTTTTTTTAAAATCTAACAAGGAGCATGGTGGAATGAGGGCTTTGTAGATTATCTCAAAAAAATGAGGATGAAGCTACTGGATGTAGAAATATGTACCTCAGTTAAGCTAACTACTGGGCGTAGAATTTTGTACTTCGGTTAAGCTAGCTACTGGGCATAGAAATGGAAAATGAAGTATATAATGTATTGCTGATGATTCCATCCTTCAGTCTTTGTGCATTATAATTCTTTTTTTGCTGTGTGTACAAATATCATTATGTAAATTGTCACAACTATTTTCATCTGTTCTTATGAATGTGTAATTTGTGAGCCATGAATCATTACCTAACCTTTAGTTAGTAAATGCTGTGTCTTTTTCTTCTTGGTTGAGATTTTTTTTTAAATATTTTACCCAACAACAACATACACAGTGAAATTCCACAAGTGGAGTCAAGGGAGGGTAGAATGTACGCAAACCTGACCTCGTGGAGGTAGAGAGGCTGTTTCCAAAAGATATTGGTAACTATTGGTAAATGTAACAAAGTTGATATTATATTAACAGCTCTGTAATTTATGTATAAGATCAGTACTTCCAAGCTTTCTTATGTTCGCCAGGACTAAAGCAACCAAGGTATACTTATTTTTGATAAAGGACTGATACAAGCTTGACCAACATTTTCTTGTTGGTCCATTTGAGGACAAGCGGCAAAAGCATGAAGAATCCTGAAAATGGCACTTGGGTCTCTTTTTAATCAAATTAAACCACCTCATTAATGGAAGAGAGTTAAAGGTTGTCATGATGCAGAGAATTACTAGTGATTAACACCTACATCTAGACGAACACCTGTTTAATATCTTCCATCAATTGCGAATTCGAGATCTCCACACTCATAACAACCTTACTCTTTCAGTTATCTCTTTGAACTTACTTCAGTTCATTCTTGCAGCAAAAGTACCACGTTGACCCTCAAAATATTTAGTACTCTTAAGCTTGTCACTTAAGTCATAGTTTTCCTTTCTGAGCATCTTTTTTGCTGTGAAACATGGTCAACAAGAGATTGTTATGTTTGGAATTCAAGAAATCTTAGTAAGGAACGCCTACAGGGCCCACCTCTAAGCACTCCAATTAGATTGAGACAGCAAAACAATTACCAAATAAATAGCAAGATTAGCAATAATGACAAGGCCCTGAGTTCAAGCATTTACATCCTTGATCTAATTGGCCACCTACCTCAGAAGGTGAGGGTAAAGGAGAGAGAAAAGGCTAGTTTACTCAATTAAGCATTTACAATTTACTTCAGTTTGTTCTGGTAGAGTTGGAATTGGAGTGCAAGCAACACATCCTCTTGCTTCTTATCCAATCCTGCAAGGATGGTAGGATTGGGGAAAGCTGACACATTCTCTATGTTTGTTTCTCCTCTTTTACTTCCTTATTAAAGGCAGTGTTTGTCAAAGGCACGATTAAGCCCTGAAGCGAGGCTCAAAACGTGTTGAGCGCTTTGCATCGCTTAATGTGCATTCCAATCTCGTCATCAAGGTTCTAAGGCATACTTTTCATTGCCAATGAGCCTCTTCTGAACAAGCGACACTAAACAATTGATATTTCACTTCATAGTGGTTTTTTGTCCAATTTCTTTGTTCATTTATTTGTTATTCATGCTTATAATTATAAGTCTTAGACTAACCATATATATTTATGTTTGTTCTCTCTTTGCGCCTTTTTTCACTAAATCCCGCACTTTATTTGTGCTTTGCGCTTAATGGTCCAATGGACCTTGGAGTTTTTTTGTGCTTTTTGCTTTTGATAACACAGATTAAGGAAAGGAAGTAACCCTTGAATCTTTATGCCCTGCTCTCCTCTTTTTATCAGAACTAAAATATACTTAGATTTATAACCCCAACACTTCAATGCACCGCAAAAAAAACCCGCTAAGAAACGCTTGTCACACAATGTTAAGACTCAAAGAGTACAGCATACACATCTACGCTGGCTATGTCTAAAAAACATGAGTCAACCTCAAAAAGTTAGTAAAGCCCCCAAGGCCTAGCTCAAGTGGCAGAAGGTGGAGGATTTGTGGCTTAGGTCGCAGGTTCAAGCCCCACACCATGCAAAGCGAAGCCCGGTATTTAAGTGGAGAAGGGTAGAGGGGCGGGCCCATTATCCACCAAGTTTAGAAGGCTGTGATCGGGCCCCAAATGGATTTCTCGGTTATCAAAAATTTAAAAAAAAAAGTTAGTAAAAATTATTATGTGAGGCAACCTCATAACTGTAACTTTTTCTACCATTGTCAACCTTAGGAACAAGTACTAACAGTTAGTATGACTATCACGATAACAAAGGGTGTCAATCTACTGCTATAGCTCACTTACTTTATGAATAAGTAAAAGAACGATGCAGCCTGTTAAACTTGCTATCATAAAGGAACAATACCGCCTGTTAAACTTCTTACAGAAACGTAATAAAGAAGATAATTAAGGTCAAGATATTGGACCCTAGACAAGTATGGTGTCCTACTCCAACAGATATTACTCTTGGGAAACTTTCAATTTCCTGTCCTCTTTTTTATTTTTTGGAACACCTTCAATTTCCGGTCCTCTGTTTTATTTTTTTGGAACGCCTTCAATTTTCCATCCTCTTAATCAAAAGAAGAACACAACGTGGTGGAATTTAAGACAGGTGGTGTTTAAAATTTTCGACAATTTCTTCTTTTTTTCTCATTACTTGGCAAGTCACTTTCCAATTAGTTAAGACAAAGCTACAATGATAAGAACAAAATACTAAAGATACATCTAGCAGAAATCTCCTTAAAAACAAGAAAAAAAGAGGATCTGCACCTTTCGAAAGTGAAGAGGCACAACTTCTTTACTTCCAGAGAACTTAGCTGGGGTGACTTTACAACAATCTGCTCGATGTATGTCATCCACCTGTCCAGGCAAAGGATTAAATTAGGTTCAGACTGTCACCCAACTATCTGCAATATGAACCTCATGTCTTGGAAATCTCAATATGCAGAGAGCAAATAGTACACTACTTTAACCACAAGCCTTGTAGCTCGGCCAGTATAACCCAAGGTTACATATTCCCCATCCTCCTCCTCTTAGCCCCTTGAGTAGCGCAATAATTTACAAAATAGCTGGTCAAGATTCAAATTATGAAATAGGAATCCTAAATTGGTATTGAAGTAACTAGAAAATGTTCTATCTATAAATGAAAAAAAAAAATCTGTTCATACAGAAGGGAGGAGACTGGGATTACAAATCTTCTTTGCATGACTGCATTGGGACCCTCTCAAATCTCATTTCGAATTCTAAACATGTAGGATGACATAAATAGGTATAATCATAACAATTTCATATCCTGAACTCCATAATTGTATAATACTTTACTTAATCCCCAAGCTATTGATCCCCCTCCCATGAGGATAAAGCTGACAAAATTTGGCAATCAAGTAAAAATAAGTTGAGCAAACACATGAGTCACTACAAACTCTTCTTTGGCATATTTCTTACCATTGATGAGGTATCTGAATGAAGATATAAGAACAAAAGGTACTATTAAATTAAGCATGCCTGTTTCTTCAACTTCAATTCTTTTATACTTCATATAAAAGAAGTTCAGGAGAAAGGCAGCCTATCCACTTCAAGTGATACATAGAGATGGTACAATCAAATGGAAACTGAAGTATGGGTGGGTCCAACATTGAGGTCAAAGGCATATGCCAAGAGAAAGGGATAGTAGCATAAATATCCAAACATAGAAGTACTACATATGCAGATTTAAATAGATCCATGTTCGTCTCATGCAGGCTAATTTACTATGTCATTTTGTATTTAGGTCAAGTTTCAACCTTAATATATCTACTTGTTAAACAATTTACTAGAGTTTTAACTGCTCTAGCTAAAGTTGATTCCTACCTTTCAACAAGTCTTCTCCCCCACACCCCATAGCCCTCATCCCCACCACCCCTGCCTCCCCACATCCCACAGTATTTGTCTACATTTACCACCCCTGCCTACCCACATTCCACGGTATTTATCAACATTATATATACTTTAAGGATAGGAGTAATATTCTTTTCAAGAAACTAACTTATTTTCCAAGAAAACATCTTCATTCATACCAAATACACCCTAAATCTGTACCACTAGCATTCCCCAAGCTTTCTTAGCAAAACCCACTACAAAGATCATCTCCGAAATTTCACATTGAAACAGACAAAACAAATACTAAGTTAAAAAAATAACAATCCGACAATCTAATTAACTTATTTACAAACCTTGGAATACTGAACAAAACGCTTGAAATCAACGGACCAAACAGTGAACAAGAAGACCAGAGAATGAAAGGCAACGAGGGCACCAAGAACTATGAAAGCATCCGTAATATCTAAGCTAGGTACTACAGTTAGAAGCCAAACACCATATAGAATAACGAAGGGCCAAACATCCAAACGCCATGACCAGTGTCTCTTCTTGAGTAAATCCACACTCTCCACCACTTTCCCACCCACTTGAAATCGCGTCATCTCTCAATTCTCTCCAATGCGCCGCCGCTGCCGCTGTCGCCGTCGCCGTCCCGCCGATTGATACGATCTTAACGAACAGTTGAAAATTCCGATCTAGTTGAATGAGATTGGGGGAGAAAGAGAGGAGACGGGGTTTCAGTGATGCGTTATAGACTTCTATATAAAAGGAGAAAAAGCAAACGAGGAATTGGAATCTTGAAAAGGAAGTAGAGATTTTATTTTACTAGATTTTTCAGTTTCAAAGCTTATATATTATGTTCAAATAAAAAGGAAAAATTGTACAAAACCTAAGCACTTATTAAAAAAAAAATCAATTATTATATGTATTTTATATTATTAAATAAAAAATAACTTAAGACATACATAAAAAAAAATATATGATAATTTATCATCATCAAAATTATATATAGTGAACAAACTTTCATTATTTATGATATCAAAAATCAAAATTGCATTGATATTTGTAAAAAAAAATACACTTTAAATAATAAGATATAGGATATGAGCATCAAAATATAATACAATCACTTACAATAAACAAACATAACAAAAAGGATAATGGGTAAAGCAGAAGATGACAAACTGAAAAGTGTGATGGAAGAAACTTGAAAAGTGAAAAGTGTGATGGTTTAGTGGTTTGAGCTTGGGACTTTCATGTTGGAGGTCTCAAGTTCGAAACCCCTTGC
Organism: Solanum tuberosum; assembly: GCF_000226075.1. Taxonomy (NCBI): domain Eukaryota; kingdom Viridiplantae; phylum Streptophyta; class Magnoliopsida; order Solanales; family Solanaceae; genus Solanum; species Solanum tuberosum. The sequence continues at coordinate 438,148 of NW_006239019.1, forward strand.
CAGCGAAAGCAAGGGGTTTTTCTTCTGGGTCGAGCTCGTCGCACCAGGCTTGCCTAGTGCGGTTTACCTCTCCTATGTGATTTGCGAGCTATTGCATAGGAGCGAGGGTTTTACCCTGTGCACACCCAAAAGGTAGCAGATGCGGGTTTCCCTTGTCATCAAAAAAAAAAAGTGTGATGGAAGAAAATTGAAGACGGACAACACAGGATAGCAAACAAGTAAAGATTTATTGGTATAACTTTAATTGACTTTTAAGTTTTAAATATTAAGATAATAATTGGATGACGATTGCCTGAGAAAAATAATAAATGACAAATTTCATCTATTGTATAGCCGAAGAACAAAAGGTTCAATAACATTTTTAAAGGCTTTTATGCTTAGTGTAAGTATCTTGTATGTGTCTCTCCTCCCGTATTAATGAGAACAATTTCTTTCTTAAAATAACATAAATAATATTTAAAATATGTATATGTGTAACAATATAAGAATTCAAAAAGAAAAAAATAGAAGTTTCAAATTGAAGAATGATCATGTGAAAGAATTTGATTAAATTTAATGATTTTTTTTTTAAAAAAAAGAATAACTCTCTTTTTAATTAGATAATCCTTTATATTTATCAATAACTTTCATTTAGATAATTGAAATATTATATTTTTTTCCATTTCCTATATTAGCTTTCATGCGCCAATGTAGAACGCAACTTGTCTCAAACATATTTCCCCTTGCTCACTATTATCTTGATAATTGTCCTCAACCTGGATTGCAAATGAATTAAGAGAAAGTTAATATATTTTATCGTTCGCCAATAATAATTGCAACCTCTAGCCAATTAACTTGGTATATAAGTATTATTTTAATGAGCAGCCATACATTTTAAAAATTCATGAAGTTAATTATTTTTCATACTATTGGATTATTCTTCATTTTAACTAACTATTGGCTCAAGCACCAATCAAAGATAGCCTATTCACAAGAAACAACTGGGAATGGGATAGATAAGAATATTTCATGAGATTAGCGTATCTTATTTTCTATATAGGATAGCTAATGTCACCATTCTAATACAAGATGTCTTCGAGACTAATTCATGAGATTAGCTTATCTTATTTTCTATATAGGATAGCTAATGTCACCATTCTAATACAAGATGTCTTCGAGACTAATTAGTACCCGTAAACCAAATGCGGGATAAAATAAGTGTGCATTATCCCACTAACCAAACAATCCCCCTTAGAATATACTTCACAACTCCTTGATGCACTTCATATGCCCCACTTCATACTCCTCTCCTTGTCCATTCTCTTTTCTAACCCTTTTAGGAATGGAGAACAAAGAGAAAGTGGGAAGTTTGCCCTTCAGAATAGGTATTGTGTTCTTTTAGTTAGCAAGTTTTCTTTCAAAAATTTCCAACAGTTCTGCCCTTATCATTTCTAATCTATGTTTAGTTACCACCCAACGTCGTAGACAGATTTTGCATGGAGACAATAATGGATATATGAGAAAAAAACACCTCGTGAGTTGCAGCAAATTTACAACGAGGTGTTCAAGACCCAAAGGCACAACTTTATTACAATGTTGTTGACAAAGATTCTTACTTGTTATACAAACGAAACTCATGGAAAAAATTGATATTGCAGATCATCTCAAATATATGCACATGACATTCCCGCAGTTGCAAATGATATACTTTAAGATTCCGATGGAACGCCCTCCCCCTTATTAGCTGACAAGAGCGAATAGTTTTCCACAACAGTGACAAGAATCATCATTCTTTCTGAACTTGATGATAAAGGTTGTTCTGATGCATTTGAATCATCTGTCCCCTTAAACTCCATTCTGTCACCTCTGAGATATATGTCTTCATTAATAAATCCCCACATTCCTCGACAAGAGCTTTCTCTCCACCACTCACCCTAGCTAGTTCAGAAATTAAACTTTCTGTTTCTTCTGCCTTTTGCATAAAGTTCTGAATTTGCAAACCGATCATTTCCATCACCTTTGTAGATGAACTAAGAGCATCTCCTAACTCTCTTACATCAACATGAACTTCCGTGCCAATAGGAAGTCTCAGAGAGCAATTGCGCAAGGCATCAGTTGTACCTGACAGAGAAGTTGAGTAATCCTCTTCCAGGTTAGCCCATTCACCAAGACATGGTAATTGTGATTCAAGAATAGTGGATAAAGTTTTGATCCTTCTCAAAACCCCAAGTTCAGCGCGTTTCTGGCTTACAGATTTGCGTAGATCTGATAACTGTTGTGCAAAGGAATAAAGTTTGCTCTGGCTATCATGTCTTTGGGTGTGCATGGAGGCCTCCGCTTTGGCATTTGCAAATCGCCACTGAAGGTGATGGTTGTAGAGCAACTTCAATGAATGCACATCTCCCTGATCACTGAAACCCTTCCTTCCTTTCCTAGCATCTGCTCCCAATTTATTGGAAGTTGGATGTGGAGGCAAGCAAAGGCTCCCCATTTTGAAAGATGATCTAGAAGCAAACATGTCATTTTGTTTAAGAGATAGCCAAGAAGAGGAGTTTTCGTTATTGGCTGTTGGCAAATGCAGTGAACGAGCGCAAGTAGAAGATGCAGATTTATATGAACTGCATTCATCAACTGAACTGTCTCTATTTCTCTCCGTAAGACATCTATCAATCTCGGACATAGAAGACCTCATTGCTGATAACATCCGCGTCTTATTGTTTTGAGTGCAAAGTGGAGAACTCGGGCATGAACTTCCCTTAGTAGTAGCAGTACCAGTGGCACAAGAATCCACATAAGGACTAGTTGAAACTTTTGAAAGCTTTCTGGAGATTAATGCTCCATCATCCTGCGACACCGAACAAGGATTTATAGGTGTAGCAGTAATCTCCCGCAATAGTTTATCAGCCGCACTGATTGCTCCTCCAGGAGTATTGGTTGGACAGTGACGGTTCAAAGACTGAGGAGTGAACTTATATCTAGATGGAACAACCCTAGAAGCACCAGTCACGGTAGGTGTGTCAAGTCTTGAGGGGATCTTACTACTTTTTGACTGCAAAGCATCTGCAAGTTGTTGTTGAAGTGCTCTGGTGCCTCCATTGTCCTTGGGAACTTTAATGTGCTGCTGCTTTCTCTGAGTGCAGACTGGAGAATTCGGGCATGAAGTGCTCTCAGTAGCAACAGCACAGCCATCTACAGCATTGCTTGTTGAAACTTTCGAGAACTTTTTATGGACAATTGCTCCATCACCACAGGACACTGCACAAGGATTTATAGGAGTACCCGTAACCTCCTGCAAAAGTTTAGCAGCAGCACTGACCGATGCATATCCAGGATTACTCGTTGAACTAGAACGGAGTACAGACTGAGGAGTTTGCCTATATCTAGATGGGATAATCCTAGCAGTACCTGTCACTGAAGGGGTGTCAGGCCTGGAGGACATCTTACCACCCCTTGACTGCATAACATCTGGGAGTTGTTGTTGCTGTACTCTAGCACCTCCATTTTCCTTCGGAACATCTACAGTTTGCTGCCTTCTTTGAACAGTGGACATTACTGCTGTTTAACTGAAGCAACTTGATCCTATTGAAAAAATTGTAATCAATATATACTATAACATGAACAGATATATCAACAGATCATACATATGATGCTGTTTGCTCACAAAAATTAAGAAAAGCGAAACTACGAAATACGTCTTATTGAGATATTAACGACCAAAGCACCAAAATGTACTAAACAGCAGCAACCAAACGAAGCAGTTGATATGCAAGATGATCACCGCAGACTAATGACAAGTTGCTACATAAATGGTACATGGATTAAGGAACGCCCAAAAGTTGAAAAATGATACTACAGTTGTCAAGCTTCAACAAACTAGCCTTTAAGGCAAATTTAGATAGATAACTTTGCAATGCAACATAAATTGATTGACTTCAAATAACTAGATCTGAGATAATTAGAAAATGAAACCCTACTGCAGAAGGTATACAATTCTACTGTTTTCTTGCCTTTTCTTTCTACCCAAACAACGGCAGGGGTAAGGTCGAGTACATCCGATCCTCCCCAGACTCCACTTGTAGAATTACACAGGATATGTTGTAATTAGTACGTAATTAGCATGCCCATTACACAACAGCGGAGTCATAATCAAATCAGTAGCAAAAGAAAATGCAGATCGGCACATAGAAATCACTAAGAACAACAAATAAGAACCCTGTTCAGATACTTCTATTCTATTCTGGAGACGAAAAAAAAAAGAACTTACAGTTCAGATTTGCAGTGTATAGAAGAAGTTTCAACGATGAAATTGGTCGCCGAAGAAGAAACTCCGGAAAACTGAAAAAATTTCAGATGGAAATTGGAGTAACTGACTGTCCGTCCTTCTCCGGCGAGGTCAATGAGGAATTTTGACAAATTAAAGAAAAAAATGACAGAGAGATGATGTGAGAGAAATGAAACAGAGAAACATAAAACTGCTGCAATAAAAATAGCCGTTGAAGAGAGTAAAAAGAAGTAGCCGTTGCCGATAAATCCGACCGATAAGGCGTAAAATATTGAGCCCATGGGTCCAGGGGGCGGGCCAGCCCATATAATAAAAGGAACTTTGACTGAGATGGGCCTGTCTTAGAACCAAAAGTGTTGGGCCTAGAAAAAGGAGTCGCTTACATTTTTTGTCCCTATGTTGTTTGGTCTTTAATTTAGACCTTTATAACAAACAACTTTTTCGTAGAGCATGGTTTTCAGTAATAGTTCATGAGACCTTGAATTTCCATGTTCCAGCGTGCATTATGCCAATAGATTCCACCACCTATGGAAGTTCGTTCAAAAACTTCGTTCGAGAACTTGTATAGAGAAGGATTTTCTTTGAGGCAATAGTTCTGCCATACCAACTTAGTTGTTCGGCTCTGCTATTGACATAACAACTGGTACACCACATGATAACTTAATCCAATCCTCTCGTACTAGGGTTGGCTCCTCGCATTTCTCCCTTTAACACCATCCGTAGATAGGAACCGAATTGTCTCATGACGTTCTAAACCTAACTCACGTACCTCTTAAATCAGTGAACAATCAAATTCTTGGGACCTTCTTCAACCATAGATGTGATGAGTCGACATCGAAGTGTCAAAGGACTCCATCGATAAAAACTCTCGAGAGTCATCAACTTGTTTTTATTTTTGTATCATAATATCCTATAAATTATGTCCAAACATGACTTCAATTTCTAAAGAACAAAAATTGAAAACCAATCCATTTTAAGGACAAACATGCAACTTGAATAGTAGATACATAATTATAATCATTTCTTGGATAATAACTTGAATAGTTAATCGTAATAATTAAATTTAGTAAAGAATTAATTAAAAGTCCACAAGGGAACGATAAAACCCAAGGGATACTTTGTAAATAACTAACCATTTTAAGTTGAATGAAAGAAATGAGCAATAGGCTAGTAATTAATGTATTTGTCATGATAAATTTGGTTCATTGTATAAGAGTATGGATATTATGAACTTAATAAATAAACAAATAGATCTTCCATGCCACTTTGAAATATTAGAGTTTTATCTTATAGTTCATACAACAATAAAAGATATAAATGTAAATAATTCTTAGAGACATATATTACAAATAGTTGCCACATCCCATGACAATGATACTTCATTGTTCATCCAGCCAAAAGCCAGCTTAAACTTTACGTAATCCCACAAGTAAGGTCTGAGAAGAGTGGTGTGTGCGCAACCTTATCCTTATCTTGTGAAGGTAGAGAGACTATTCTGATAGACCCTCGGGGCTCAAGTAAATCACTCAGCTTTTATACAAAACCAAACAATTATACATATGACCATTTGATGATTATATATAGAACAAGATCAAATCAAGCAGGTGCTAAAATTAACATTAAGGTAGGTAAATCAAGATTCCCCTCAGATAACAAGGTTGAAACTGAAGTGTCTTACATATCATAAGTTAAACCTCCACCAACAACTGAAAGTCAACCCCAACCTGCTTCATGTATTTCAGCCTGTTTCGTCTCCGACAAAACATTAAAGAACGAAGGAAAGAAGGAAATAAAACAGGAACAAAGAAGAAAATAATGATAAGAGATATATCCCTCAAACGTTCCCGTGGGAATAGTATTAAGTATTAACACAGGCAGCTTACCCAGGAATACAAATAATAGATTACACACTTATACCTATCCTAAAGAAGAGAAAAAAAATGACAGTTTTTTTTTTGGTTAAGAAAAAAAAAATGATAAGTTACCTATAAATGAAGCAAACTACTACTAACCTAAGATGATTAACATTCTTTGCTGGGTCCTCCTTACAGACATGTACAACTAATTTTTCAGCATACAATTACATGGTATGTTGGGTCAACTACATGGAACAGTTAGAATAAGTGCTAACCGAAAATAGAACAAACTGAGTGGCTGGCTGCCTGCCTGCTAGAGATAACTACAGCTGTGAGTATGTATTCTCTCTAACTCCAGAAGCAATTTACAAGGAGTTCCTACATAATATGTGGCAAAAGACTCATTATTGTCATACATCAACAGCAACACCTTATATGATGATGAGCAGCGCAGCCAACAATTCAGCAATCTGGAGAGGAAATACATCAAACTGATGAGCAACTAACAAAAGAGATGTAGGGAAAAGAAGTCTATCAATCTTCCAATATCTCCAATTTGGTCTTTTGGATGGTTTTCTTCTCTGACTTACCGTAGACCTCATTCAATCAAAGGATAGCCAAATCATGATGCTGAGGTAACAGATGTTCCTGAAGTCCTTTTGCGTTTCCCAAGAAAAAGGAAAGGATTAAAGAAAGAACATTTATTTACCCCAAGAAGCCAAACTTCAGTCTTTTGCGCTTTCTTTCTCTTTGTCGAACAAAGAGGATTCTGCAGAAAATTAAGATGATAACTCTACCAGGTAAATAAAAAAGTTCCACCACAAAGTTAGTGTCACTAATAGAATAACAGATACACCACAGAATTGAATATGTGGAGTAAAGAAATAAAAGCGAAGATGATACGATGAGATTTGGTGACAAAAGAATAGAAGACATCTATCTATATCTATACTATATTAAAAGCACAAAGGTCATTTTTTATCATTTAAAAATTAATTTCACACTAGATAAAATAGTCTTTAATTATTCTCATAATATTTAGGACTTAGAAATCAACTAAATTTTGGTTATCAAATCTTTCCTTATTTGAACCATGCAAGAAGTCTTAATACTTGACACTATAAAATCGATTCAGATTCTACTTTATATAAAAAGAATCCTTATTTAAAATTATGTAACAAATTATAACTACAACTAATTGTAACATTAGGACGTTGAAGTTCGCCAGGATGTTTATTTAAAAGAAACTGTCACTGAGACTCTCGTATGTTTTATTTTTTGCACCACACAAAGCATTTGTTGATAGGAACTATTGACATATTTGTCTTTGACTTGGAAATTAGTTACTTTTAAAGGTTTAATTATTGCTTTAAGAGTCAACTTTATTTTTTTTGTCTTTACTTTGTGATGCATTTGTTATTCATGGTAGATTGCTTTAAGAGTCAACTAATTGTTGCTTCACTCTCCAATTGCATATTAGTGTGTAGTGTGAAATGTGTTCAGATCCAATGGATTAGAGATATGCTAAGTGGATGCTAAAATATGGAGAAGAGAAAGGGAATAGTTCCTTTGACACCTCTTTAAACCATAGAGAAAGAAATGAAAAGGCTTTTGTATTAGTATGAACTCTTTCATTTTTGGATAAAGTAGTGTGAACTCTTTCATTTTCTTGACACTTCTGGAGCACGTATAGTATTCCTGTATTGATGATACAATGCCCTTTGCAAAGAATCATGTTTTTGTACAAAATCTCTGCTCTTCTTGTATACAGCTCGTATGTGAGGTTCTTCCCATCAAATAATTATAATTATTAACTTCGTAAAAATCTCATCCTTATCTCTCAAAAGAATGCTGCTCGTATGTGAGGTTCTTCCCATCAAATAATTATAATTATTAACTTCGTAAAAATCTCATCCTTATCTCTCAAAAGAATGCTGCTCGTATGTGAGGTTCTTCCCATCAAATAATTATAATTATTAACTTCGTAAAAATCTCATCCTTATCTCTCAAAAGAATGCTGCTGATTCATCAGAGTGACTCAGATCCAATGTGCATTTACTTATTCTTGTTCGACTCACATGGATCCTATGTACTTTTTCCAACTCTGCTACAGAGACTACCTCTTTAGAAAAACATCAGAAACAGAGCAAGCTTACAAATTTAAACAAGAGGTATAGAATCATTAAAGGTTGATGTATGCAAGATATATATCAACACAAAATATAAAACACTATTCAGGTGACACTTAAAATTTATTTCAATTGCTTTTCACATCTCAAATAAATCATTTGATGCTTCTACTTCTTATGAAAAGACTAACAAGAGAAGCAGTATTCACCTGCTCAAAGTTGTTCACGAATGTAAGCCATCGATCTCAACATTGATCCTAGTGTATCCCTTGAAACTTGAAATTTCAATTCAGTCTCTCCAGAAGGTGTCTTAGTATCTTGAAGCTGTGACAGAAAAGGACAAAAACTATCAGTTCGCAACTTAAAGGACAGTACATCATTGCATTCAACTGACATTTATCCTCTCAATCGACAAGGTGAAATGAGATTCAAGGCTGGTCGACAATCAAGATGATCAATTTTTCTATCTAATACTTCATACGGATCTATTATCTCTTTATATTTCAGCTGTCATGAATGACACTTTAGAGAGTCATATCAGGGAATTAAATAGCAGAGCCAGGCAGAGTGTTTCATCAACATGCATGGCGTGTTTTTTTGTGTTCGTTTCCCTTTTCAGTTTGAACTGGGTGATGCCTCAAACTATCAGAGAAGTTGTTGTGAGTTGGGGCCACTGGAGAGTTGATAGGGCCATCAGGAACACCTGGAGAATGATTCCAGCATGTATTTTTTGGTGCCTATGGACAGAAAGGAATGTCGGTGTTTTGATGGAATTTCAACTCCTAACCATTCACTCAAAGCTAAATGTTTGTTCAGTCTATTTTGTTGGTCCAACCAGTCTTATGTGAATAGTTCTACTGCTTTCTTCGATTTTGTTAGCTCTTTAACTCTAGACCAGACATAGTCATGTTTAAGTCTCCTCTAGATTTTTTGAATTTGTGTCTGGCTCCCATGTCTTAACTGCTATCATTAATGGAGCTAGCATATCTACTTTTGTACTCTTTGCATCTTCTTGATGCCGGTAATGAAACAACTTACTTCATCAAAAAATATACATGGCGTGTTTTCCACCTGAATATAAAGAGATGATTATACACCACAAAAACTATACCCAGAATATGAAAGGGAAGAAGAGAGAAGGGACAGAGGCCTTTTCTTTCACGTGATAATTTTGGTATATTCACTGGTATATTGAATAAATAGGTAGGTGCCAGGTGATAGAATCGTCAAATCATCAAAAGAAAGAAACACTCTTTCCCTTGATAGAAAAATGGCATCATCCATCGGCTAGAGAAGAAAATCCAGAACAGCAAAGCTTCCAGAAGCAATTGCAGTAAATTTAACAATTACACAAATTGGCTCAAGTGATTAAATTTACAGGAATAAAAAAACATATTAAAGCTCATTTGATATACTAATGTTAATATTAAGAGTGTCTTCGGAATGCCTCCAGTGTAACTAATCAGAATGTGCATATTGAATGAACTTGCTTTGCTCCAACTCTGCCAAACTTGAAGTAATATATCTAAGATTATGTGAAGCAGAAAGCAACCATTCAACTGCTCCTCACTCATTTAATGAGATTCTGAAATAGGAAATAATTCTTGAAGTTCATGATGCATACCTTTAAATTAATAACAGCTACTCTATTTGCCGGCAGGGAAAGCTGTTGACTTATGTAAGCCATGGATTTCAGCATTGGCTCCAGAGTGACTCTTGTAAGTCTAAACTGAACTTCTGTTTCCCCAGCTGGGTTCTTGCCATAATCTTGCAACTGAAAATCGGGTCGAATATGTCCAAATAAAATTTCACAATGGAAATTACTATCTCATCAAATTTATTTGTCAAGGGAGGAAGAAAAATCAACTCAACTGTTTATCTGTAAACAGCCAGAGTGTGACTCAAGAGGAGAATCTTTTTTCAAAACAGGTATACACACCTTCAAATTGATGGCAGCCACTTTACTTGCAGGACTCTTGTTTTCAATCACCCATGTCATAGACTTAAAACAAGTATAAACAACCTACATCAAACAAAATACGCAAAGGAGAAAAAACATATTAATTCATCTGCATGGTAAATTCATGTATTTTCTTGTACTGTATATTCAAATACAAATCATAAATGGAAAAAACCGTAGTTATATACAAGTTACAGAAGAGGCAAGTTTTTGTTTTCATACCACATTATCAGCAAGACCACCATCATGATTTATAGCCACAGGTGTCATAGTGGGCTGATTTAAGTCACCAGCAGTTAAACCACCATCATTTAGGTTAAAATGATGAGGCATTGTATCTTGCCAAGGCCATAAAGATGGTACGGTATCGGAAGTAGCTGGAGTTTTTTTTATGCTCCGATCCTGAGTACTTCCACTTCCCTGTGAGCTAAGAGGTTTGCCAACATTTTTTGCAACAATAGAAATCTTCCTCAACCCGTCTCTCAGAGCACTAACCGCTGCATCAAAGGTCTCTGCAGAAACTGCCCCTTCTTCTGCATATCTTAAAGCTTCCAGACATAGGTGGTTGAAACGTGAAGTGAGTGAATTATTTCCTTGTTTAACAATGTCTTCTTCATCCGATCCTTGTCCAAGTTTTGCATTCCTTGTCCACCTCTTAAGTATATAAAGAGATGGAACTGTGAGAACATTAGTCACTGTGAAAACTGTTAAAATGTGCCTACATAAGATGCCCGAATACTCAAACATCTGACAGCTGCAACTTGCTTTCATCTGGGCAAGGTTCAACATAACAATGTAAGCCTTGTCATCCTCGTCATATTTTGCAACCCTAAATTTGCTTAGAGTCTCATCACCATCTATCTTATTGGCAGTGTGGGCAAAAGTTTCAACTAGTTCCTCTTGAAACTTTGCAAAAACTTTTTTGGTGAAGAGATTAGCTGTTTGCTGTTCCATTGGAGATGGGGTCCTTAGCATTGGTGCGGTGCAATTTGTATCAAAATCAGATGCCATTTCCCTTTCAAGTGAAGTTTCTACAGCTCTTTCATACTGCTTAAAGAACATTGGTAGAGTTGTCTGCTGATTAACATATCCATCAAAAAAGGAGGTTACACCCTGGTTTGAGGGAAGTGCAGCAAAGAAAGTATCTCGAAAATATACTGGAGCCCACTGGTCGCGAGCATTATATACAGCTTGAAGCCACTCATTTTTCCCCAGATCATATTTATCAAGTACAGAGGCCCAAGATGATTCGAAATCCTCAATTGTCTCAGAATAGTTGATGCAGCTATATAGCTCCCCATAAAAGGAAGGATGAGTCATATATATGTGAGCCAATCTTTCCTGCCCTTCTCGTAAGATATGCCACTTACAGATGCAATGACGAGTACCTGGTAATACTAGGTTGACTGCTGCCTTAATAGCTCTATCCTGGTCGGTTGTAATAGAAACTGGAGGGCGGTTATTCATTGAAGATAGCCAGGTCCGGAAAAGCCAAGTAAAGGAAGACTCAGACTCATCTAAGAGTAATCCACAGCCAAACAAAACCATTTGCCCATGATGATTTACTCCAGTGAATGGAGCAAAAGGAACCTGGAATTGATTTGGTCTATACATTGTATCAAAAATAACAGCATCGCCAAAGTGACTATAAGCTATCCTTGATCTTGCATCAGCCCAAAAAGCATTTGTCATGCGGTTTTCATCATCAAGTTGAATAGCATAGTAGAAACCAGGATTTTCCGCTTGCATTTTTTTGAAATAGTCAAGAAGATTATGGGCATCTCTTCCAAGAGTTCTCTTTCGGCTGCAAGGCTGAATAAACATTATTGGTATGACAGGGCTAAAGTTTTTGGTCACACGATTTGACTCCACAGGAGAAGCATCCTTAACACCTTCATTAGAACTGACAAATACATGATTCCCGTCCACCGGAACCACAACCGGTGGAACCATAATATCAGTTTGAGCTCCCGGTATCTCTCCAACAGTCTTGGAAGCACCAGCAAAGTGTTTACGAGGTCGGAGGTAATGCACCTTGCTGGGATTCACTATTGAATGATTGTGATCCTCAACGAATTTAGTCACAATCCAACCATCTGAACTCTTCCTCTCTACGCGAAGCATAGCATTGCAACTCTCTGTATTCTTCCTTCTGAAAACTTCTTTAGAACAAGAGAAGTCCCAACTAATGATAGGTCCATCAGGCTTAGTGCGGCTGTACTGACCAACATGTATGCTAAAGCCCACACGCCTAGCATATGCGTCAAAAAAATTCTTTGCTGCTTCTTCTGTTTGAAACTCCATCCCCACATAAGGCTTCTCTTCCCCATCATCAACCTCAATGATAGTGTCTTTTTCAGTAAAATTGTCCGGCAAACCCTGTTTGGGATTCCGATTTGGTTCAACAGCTCTTTCCCCACTTTTTTTCCTCTTCTGCCCTTCTATGTCAATTACTTCGATATTCATCTTGCTGGGGAACTGACATTGACAAATCAATCTTTTTCTTCTTGGTCAAAACGTCATCTTGCCATCTCTTATGAAAAGAAACAAACAATAGGAGGCCTTAAAATCATATGAACTGGAACAAGGTAACCAGTGACTCAATATTTTATAATAATAAATATAAAGAATAAGACAACACTCCAGTTTTACACACACGGCCAATTGGCCATACTCCTTACTCAAATTTTTAAATGGAAATGCATATCAAATGATGTTTAGGATAAATACAAGAAAAAATAATATTGTTTAAAACATTATATATTCCCAGTCACCAGAAAGCAGAAAGGTGATACAAATCTCCCAGCATGTTGCCTTCATTGGCAGGTGAAAAGCAGCTGAAAAGGTTACCAGAATAATCAAAACTCAAGCATTTGGGCTTCGGAGGAGGGACTTCGTACATAAATTCTAATACCACAGAGAGAAGAAGACTCCCCAGAATAGTATAAACAAAGTTCAATATTTTAAGGAGGGATATAGTATCGAACTCTGATAATTAAGAAAAAGAGGAAAATAAAACATATTTGGGATAAGGGAATTCAATGCTCAGAGGAAGGAGTCAATACCCAAACTCTAATTCCATGAAGAAAAAGAAGAGCATAAGTATTTTCTAGAATAGGGTGAAGGAAGGATATAAGCAGACAAGTGTTAGTGATAATCAAGACTTCAAATGGCCTTGGAAGCAAATCTAGAGAATCAAAGTGCCACACAAAGTGACATCCTTCACCTGGCATAAATGTTCTCTAGAATAGTGATTGGAAATCTAGTATTCACAAGAGAGATTCGGTACCCATATTCTTTTAATATTATGAAAAATGTAGGAAGAAAGTTTGTGAATGTTTTGTTTGAAAGTCAGAGGAATTACTCAAATTGTCGCGGCCCAATTTTTTATCAAGCCATGACCACCACCTAGTGCTTAACTTGACCGAGCAGACCAAAATTTACTAGGTGATTTCTTCCCATCCGTCGTAACCTTGGTTGACAGAGTTACATGTTGCTGGTGGGAGGTGGCTCATTGTTAAAGAGAATTGCTCCATAACAGTGTACAGTTTGTTATGTACTTTCAAGGAGAAGAAGAATCAAAGAGTAAATGTCCAGAAGTAACCTAAAAATTAGAGCCCAAACCATACAGTTTTGAACATAGCAATGTCTTCAAGTTTCAACAGAAACATTCAGAAAAATAAAACATGATGAGAATCATGAATCTCAGGTTCAAATCCCACAAACAGAAAAAATACTAGTGATTTCTTCCCGAGGTCAGCACAAGCACTGAGATATCCGAGTTCCGTTGCTCAAGAACAAAAATTGTTAGCAAATTGGGTTGAGAGTAGATACAAACTATGTAATTAGGGTAAAAATTTAGAAAGTGAATGCAAATTAGGAAGAATATAAACCTGAAATTCAGTTCTGAGTTCGAAAAAACAGTATGTAGCAAAAGCTTCCATGATTCTTCATTAGACCAGAATGTTACTCATACTACTGTTACCTCTCTCTAACACTGCTCCGGCGGCGCCGGCGTTGCTGGGGGCCTGGGGGAGGGGAGAGGAAGGGGGCTCTCTGCTCTCTTTCCACTTTCTAAATATTTTTCTTTTGATTTGTTCTTAATCTTGACACTCCTTAATTACTCTTTCCCTTTGATATATAGTTTGTTCTATTTTTTCCTTCTAGTTTGTCTTCCTTTTGCTTTTCTTTTTTAGCAATTTTATTTTATTTTATTATTTCACACTAGACAATAAATTCAAGAAAATATTGATAGATTTGACTAGGGGGCGTACACAAGTTGGTTATTGGTTAAAATCAAAATCAATTTTTAACTATTAAAACTAAATCAAATCAATTATGATAGTATACATTTATTGATGCGGTTATTAATACACAAAAATAAAAGAAATAATTAACACAAAAGAGAGAGAAAAGATAAAAATTCATTCAAAGTGAAAAATAGCTAAAATAACGGACATTAATAAACTTTAGATCATTGAATTTATTGTGCATCAAGTTTCAAATTTCACTGTTTTAGCCTAATAAGAAGAGATAGTGACATTTCTGCTCCTACAAAAAAATTATCATAACACTGATATACATGTAAGCAATAAAATAAATGCTCTCGTCTTGAGCGTTTTTGCTTTTATAAATAAACTAGTGAACTTAGCCGCGCTATGCGCGGTGTGAAAATATATTAAATTTATGAAATATTCTTTGTTTTAAAAAAAATTAAAATATTAATAATATTTTCAATGATCGTTTTTGAACTTCAAATTCAAATAAATTATATTACAAATTTTAGTACTTAGATTTGTAATTTTGACTTAGATTCATGGGATATTAATTTTATCGGAAAAAAAAGAAGAAAAATAATCATTAAATTAGCACCATCTAACACTTATTTTTTTATGTTAGAGTTGTAATAATTGAATATTTATGAATTTAGTATCCATTTAAATGCATTCTTCGATAGAGTTATTATATGGTAATAATAATAAAAAATAATAGATTTAACCGAAGAAAAAAAGGAAGGAATATATACGCTTTATAATAGATAAATAAAACAAAGATTTGCTTCTACTAAAATTATGTTATTTTCTAATGTAAATACATAAGATACAGAGCTAACATGCATATTAGCATAAAAATAGTAGATCAAATTAAGAGTTTGCTTTATCAGCTCATAAATATACCACATTCAACAGTTTGAGAAGTTAACCTAATAGGACTCGAATTCCTACCTAAAAAATGTTTGTACTTTTAAGTAGATTTTATTATCCGGCCCATCTATCTTTCCCTAATCACTAACATCTCTATCATAATATATTAAATAATTTTTTTAATAATATAAATTAATAAAAGTGAACAGAAAAATACTATTTTTATATGCTTATAATAATTAGTAACGTAATGGCTTATTACATTACAAATACAATACTTATCTTACTTAAATAGTAATAAATCTAACCGTCTAAATACATTTTTATAAGGTAATTAACAAAATAAACTTTTAAAGTTCTATATTTAAGTTACTTTAAATAAAATTTAAAAAGGTAAAAAAAAAGTAACGTAACTTAATATTCTATATTTATTTTCTTTCCTTTTTATGTTTATTATTTACTTAATTTTTAGATTTCTCT
>NW_006239019.1:454702-460402 GCF_000226075.1 Solanum tuberosum
ACTTATAAAGCGTAGCCAAAGAGGTATAAGGGCACGCTTTGTAGTGATACATTAGCAACACCTTTTTTTATTATACTACACTTAAAAGCGTTGTCTTTGCTTTGTTATTGATCACACTTAAAAAGTGTTGCCTTTTATATCTCATCTAGAGCAACAATTATAAAGTGTAACTTTTCTTATGTACAAGATAACATTGGACGTCCTACAGCAACACTTCTGAAGTGTGGCAATGTTGTGTAGAATTTTGTAGCCACAATTTTCTATTTTTAAGAATAATAATTTTTATTTGCATATATTCAATAATCACATAATTAAATATACAAGTGACCTAAAGCACAAAATTAACTAATAATTAAATCGAAGCTATATATTTCAAATAAACTTCGAGAAACATGTGTTGTACAACCAATACTTAGAAAGTGATTGCTTAAAGATCTCTACTATCAATAAATTCCACAAAACCAAATGTATTCAAACATATATGACAATAGTACTACAAAAACTCTTCATCGTTCACTACAATAGATCGAGTTTACTTCTGGCCACAATTCAAATTCAATTACCGGCATTTTTCTGCACATTCAAAATAAAATTATAAATTAGTGAAATAAATCATGTATTTAATATGCTTAAATTCACAACAAGCCAAACCAATTCATAACAATAAAGATGTGGAAGTGCATAATTGGAGAGTATTCATTGTAAGCCAACCAATTCAAAAGTGGACTCCTACTTTTAGGCCTGAGGAGGAAACACCTATAGTCAATTTTATTTTTAATCTATTTGCTAGACTTAGGTACAACTTATAGTTGTGTTACGGTTTGGGTAAATGATAGAGTTGAAATTATAACAAATGACCAAGGAAATAGAACAACACCTTCTGAAATTGCCTTTACTGATATTGAACATTTGATTGATGATGTAGCTAAGAATCAAGTATAAGCGAACAGATTTCCAAAGAATGCAGAGACATTAAAACTGTTCAGGTTTCCAAAAAAGCACATAATTGTTAGATACATTTTTCTAACTATAATTCAAGTCAAGTCCCCCCAAGTCCATGAAGGATATGAATCTTAATTACAAACCATCAATTTAGAAGTCCAAAACAACAGTTTATAACCTAACAACATACCAACATTCTCAATGTTTTTCATTCATAAGCTAAGCATAATGAGAATTCTGAACAGTGAAAAAGCCTAGGTATTCGATCATGCCATTAATGCACTAATTAATTTTCAGACATTCCAGGATGTCCAAAACCTACGTGATCCTAGTAGCAACTTTTGGCAAACTACGTACAAGAATGATACAAAATGTCAAATTCCTACATTCATGTTCCCTTGTTCTCACAGGTCCTTAAAACAGAATTTTCACAGAGTATACATACTAATCAGCAAAAAGCCTTTCTCTGTGCACAATTAAAGACTACAAAAATCAGTTTCCTGATAATATGATATGAAAAGAAAGCAGTAAAAGCAACCATAAAACGTCAACAACAGATATCTGAACAATGTTTAGCATCTTTTGAGTCTTACTTTTGTTGCATTTCGAAGAGATATTTGGTAAGAAGGCCAACAGATGCCCCGAAGGAAAAGGCATAAATCATCAATAGTAAGAGCCTTTGATTCTACATAGACAGAAGATTTTCAAAATAAGATCGACTTGAAGAACATTTCAGCAACTTAGAAGAATATTTACGAGTCATTGATCACATACCCCTCTCCATGGTGGTGTAAGGTAAAGCCAGAGTAAACTTGCTACAGAACAAAGTACTGTTAATAACCCTCCCACTTCCCAGAACAAGTTCAAGTAGGATCTAATAGTAGAGAAAAACATGATATTGGAGAAAGTAAAATACACCTATATCATCAGTAAAAACTAATCAATCACAGGAAAAGGGCCCTTCTAGTGTTGGAATCAGAAGTTGAAATCTGAAATTGCACGAAACTAATTAATCCGTCTCATTAAATTGCTATGCTACTTTCATTCAAAACAACTCCTAAGACTGTCCTCTGTTTATATCAAAATTAATAATTTTAGTACTCACGAACATATCCAACCCAATAATGGAAAACTTAACACGCATGTGCAATTAAAACAATAGTAAAAATACTTTCTATACAAGTTGTGATAAGCATCACAAGCTTGACCTGAAAAGATAAACGTTTCATATACACCTGAATATGATGGTCGGGTCTGATGGAGACACTTTAGAAGGACGGGTGCAGTCCCCATAAACAAAATGAAAGGCTCCATAAATGGTGAGCACGCTACAAGGCCTGCTTGTCTACTTGAGGATTCCAATCTTGCTCGTAAAATATGACCTACACCACCACAACTTGTCAAAGAGATGAAAGAAATGGATGTCCAATCAAAACAAGACAGATCCATATGTTACTAACACCACTATGCAGTGGCCAAAATGAACAGGAATGATTATTTTGTGCCATTGAAATCGAACTTAAGACAAGAGTTAAAGTATATTATCCCAATCACTTGCAAGAACTGCACTATTAAGCATTGCCAGGTCCAGAAAAATTATGACTTCCTAACAATTCTCCACCTGTCATCCAGTAGGTATCAACTGGCATCACTGTGATGCATGTTGTCAACAAATATGAGCTATCAACATTTTTTCCTTGATGGCATAACTCATGAGCTAAACGTCTCAATTATAACGACTAGGAAAGGAGAAGCGCATCAATATCCATGAATGAAGATAATATTCTTTAACAAATTTGAGATCAAGTATTGAACTAGTTAAATTTGAACTTGAACTATTAGATATTCTACCTGTTCATTATAATTTCACTCTAGCGTATAATCCAAGTGTCTATATCACCTCTTTCCATATATCAAGATAAGAAAACGTTGATGAATGAACACTCCTTACCTGTACAATATATATTTAGAAAAAATACTTGTACAATATAAGGGTTAACCTGAGTATATAATCTTAAACCAATTCGATAATAAAAGTTCGGCCAGTAGTTGTCACTCACTGTATCAGCAGCCACAAGATTCAACCCAACTCCACCAGCTCTTGTTTAAATCAAGAAAACAAATGCTGCATTTTGTTGAGCTTCATACTTTGATCTATTATGACTAAAGCTCTTGATTGCAGCAAAGCGCTCTTCCGCACGAATTGAACCATCAAGACGCTCATAAGAATACTTCATCAGTTCCAAATAATCCTGATAATCCTGTACAAGATTAACCTAGCAGAAGAACCATTCAACTGCAGGTTAAACTCTTCAAACATCTCTAATAGGGTTTTTGTAAAACATACCAGATTACAAATATTTACCTGGAGTATATCAAGTGTTTGAGTCATCTGAGAGAAAAGAAGAACCCTATGTCCACAAGCATGAAGTTTTTGAAGAAGATTATCCAATAATTGCAATTTGCCACTAGCCTGACCAGCACTTAATGGTTAGAAAATCATACCCATGAAAACGCCATATATGAGTCGAGTGACTGATTGTATCTCCCTTGCCAGAGCTCGTATTTGCTCCCTTAGATTACTCAATTCCTCCAAACGATGTTGGAATTCTTGACTCTGTTTTTTCAGTTTCCTGGTTGAAGGTAAGGAAGGACTAGGGAAATCACCATCTGTCATTGAAGAAGAGAGAAATATACAATGACGATGAGATTTGCAAAACAATGAACTCTTTTTTTTTAGCAAGTCTGAATTTGTTTCCTTTTTTTGTTGCCCATGAAAACAAACGAGTGCCAAATACAATGTCGCATTATAAAAGTTAAAACTTAAGACATGCACTGTTCAGTCTGTTCTCGCTTTCATGTTTTCAAACTAGCAGAGAGTAAATTTGTCTACATGGTGCTCTTGACACTACAAGCACTCAGCACCACACTTTATGGAAAATAAACTAAGGAGGTCTTGATCATACGGTTGAAGCACTATAGCATAACCTCCCAAATAATCAGTCCAATTGCATCTATTGGATAACAATTTAGTCACCTTACAAATAATGAGTCAGGATACAAATTGAGATGTACGAAAAAAATTATGTAAATTATCTCAATGATACGAAGAAAAGTCAGTATATAATTATACAAAACATGAGGTAAAAGGCTGAGATACGTTTAACACTGCACCTGCTCTGACCAACATTAGTGAGCATACAACATTTTACAAGAATGAGCTGGAGTGAGAAAACTGACCTGGTGATTCACCAGTTGGCTCCATCTTTCAGGTTAGAACAGAACTTGAGCAACAAGTCAATTTGCAGATACTGCTTGCTGAGTATCCTTCAACATAAAGTGGTATTCTCACCCCAAGTTCCTTTAATCTGTTCACTAAATCATAAATAAATTCAAAGGTGAGTTTGTATTGTTTGTTAAAATCCTCTCGCACACTTGGCTGGATCCTAAACCACTATCCCAACAACTTGATGAGAACAGATGATTCTCCAAGGCACTGGATATCGCTCACAAAACCTCAAATATTCTATCAATAACTCAGCCTAATCTAGCTTATCGTCTTCCTTCATTCCTGCAACACCCAATCCCCCATTCAGCAGTTTGATATCCAACAAAGAGGGTTGGATTCTCAAGAAGAGGATCTGTTGAAAGTACCCCATCATCACCAGTTTCTTTCAAGCAACTGTGTACATCATCGATGCGTCGACATAGAAGACGGAAAGGAAGCTCCGAGTTGTCAACCATTGGTACCACTATAAGTTTGGGCTCGCCTAATTTCTTCCAATGAGACCACGCTCTCTCTATCCGCTACTCCCCTTTCAAGTACCCATTTGGACGATTCAGAGCTACGACTGAGTTTCTTCTACATTCAGAGCAAGGAATAGAGCAAGTTGTAGGGTTTAGGGTATGAGATTTTTATTTGGGGCAAAAGTACGTTTTGATTTGGGTAAAAAAATAGCACTTATTTTGATTTAGATAAAGAGTAGCTCCTATGTTAATTTGGGGCAGAATGCTTTTTAGAGTATATTTCTTTGTATAGAATTTTTCTTTTGTTAGTTCCTTTATTGACAAATTAGAAATTGGGGGGAAAGTTAAATATATTGGAGGGAATACAATATTTTAGTGAAAATTTTGGGAAAATTATAATGCTACACTTGTAAAGTGTTGTTTTTAAATTATAAAAATAGCACACTTTAAAAGTGTAGTCATATGTGTAAACAGGTGTTTTCAATTATATCATAATTTGACAACGTTTATAAAGTGTAGCCTATACTACTAAAGAGCACGTTTTACAAATGTTGCCAATATTATCGTTGTCAAAAGCTAATAACTAATGCTACACTTTAAAAGTGTACCCAAAAATATTTTTGGCAACACTTTATAAGTGTTGTCTAGATTTAGTGTGGCCTTAGGACTAAAATGGTGTAGTGAAAAAATTAAGAAAAAAAAATAAGAACAAGAGTTATAATAATAGAAATGTATATCATAGAGAGATATCATCTCATCTCATCTACGTTTAGCTTTATCAAATTTTATTAAATTAAGAAAATTTTAGAATTATTTATTGAAACAAATTTGTCTTTGTCACAATCTTAATAATACTCTAGAAACGTAATAACCTATGAAGTTGGTCCTTTTTTCTCATAGTCTTGGCAATAATGGGTGAGAAGCTGTAGAAATTTAAGTATAGGAGAACAATAAGTTAATTTAAGCGTTTTATTTTTGTGGGCGAATTGATAGATGATAAGTTTTTTTTAT
>NW_006239019.1:460577-468117 GCF_000226075.1 Solanum tuberosum
TAACATAGTTAATAGAGTTAATTGGGTATATTATATAAATGGAAAAAAAATAGAAAAAAGGCCGAAAAATGAGATAAAAATAAATAAATAAATATATATATATATATATCCAGAATTGATTGCAAAATCAATTACATTTCATGATCTGTAAAAAGTAAAATATCATGCTTAAATAAATTTGTGACATACCGTATCAAAATATCTTCACTCGAGGCACCGAAGTCAAAAGCTATTAAAGTTTATGTTGGCACAATCTGATTTCTCAAAGAAAATTGAATTGTAGTCATATTCGGCTCAAACAAATGAGATAAAAATATACTGAAAATAATTAGCAAGTCATCAACAAAATATGCAAAAAGAAAATTAAAATGAATTGTTACGTACATTTCTTGACTTCTTCTGTTCAATGCTTCTACAAATTTCCTGAACATGAAATTGGAGGAATTTATATATTCTCTAATACTCTTTAATCTTTACACAAAAACTATAAAGCCGGGAAATTGAAAAGCCAAAGGTTGATTATTAATTAGCATTATTTGGTAGTGTAGTACGTGGGATGAAGTAGTTATTTGGGCTTTATTAGAAACTGCTATTACGTGGGTTAGCATTAATGTTTGTTATTGGCATTACTGTTAGTTATCCATAGTATATTTTGTTAGGCTTTTTAAATTTATTTAATTAATAAATTATGAATTTTAAAATGCAAAAAGAGGAGAAAAAAAAATATGAATGTTGGCCATAGAGAGGTGCCACATCACCTTCTCTATATTCAGCTTTATATATATATATAGATTTTAATGAAAACATATATAAATTATTTATAAAATTAATGATATATTATGTATGTATGATAATAAAATATATATAATTTGTTGGTTTGGTTACATTATTTCTTTGGATTTTTGAACAAAATCAAAACCAAACCAATACAATCGATTTTTTAAAATGTAGAATCAAATTCAAATAAAATCGATTTATTTAATTGATTTGGCTTGGGTATCCGATTTGAATCAAATTTTATTCAAAGTTCAAACTCTAACACCCCTACATTTGGTATACCTTTAAGGGGAAAGAGTTTGATATACCCCTCAACTTGGTCATTTAGAGCTGATATATCACTTGTTATGAAGGGACTCATATATACCGTTCCGTTATAAAAATGGTTCATATACCCCAACAATTACAAAAGGAGCTCACATATACCCTTCATCTAACGAAAGTGAAAAAAAAATTGATTTAAATTTGATTTTTTTACTTCTTTTTTTTTAAATGCATGTAAGGCTCTATATGATCCTTCTAGCAAAGTTCAAGGTAGTATATTTTAATCTTTTTCATATATAAATTATTTTTGACATCATTGATTATCATATTTGAGTTTCTTATTCTTATTTTATTTTTTTCTTTCATTCTTTAATGTAAGAAAAAAAATAAAACTATTTTTTTTTGCGACTATATCATAATTTAAAACTATTTTTTTGCGGTTATATTATAATTTAGTTTTTGTATTTGTGAAAAAAAGGCGTCTATAATAAATTTTGCAAGAAAAATTAAAAATATGTTATTCAATAGAGAGATTTTGAAACTGCATAAGCTTTTGATTATATCAAGCTATTGAGTATTAAAAACAGACTATAGCTCTTACTCTCGATAATTATATTGAAGTGCATCCTCCTTTTAGTTTTTTTCTTCTTTTAATAATTTATGAGACTTCTAATTTAGTTAATGCAATATGATGACACTTATTGATTTTATCTTGAATTTCTACGGTCACACTTAATTTAGAATTTTTTTTGTTGTTAAAATGACACTTATTTTGGGACGGATGGAGTATCAATAATGCAATACGGTGACTAACAAAGAACATTAGCAATGCACAAAAAAGTTATGTTACTCGAACTCTTCAAATATGTCGCTGGCTGTGTATCGAATCCTTCAAAAATAGTACTATATTTTTGGAGAATTAAATACGAATACGGCAATATTTTTGAAAAAGCCGAGCAATATAGCAGAAAAGCAAGTGTAGCTGGGGATATCACAACAGGCAAATGCAACTGAAACCAAAAAGTTTGCTAAGCAACATTTCAGCTAAACTGCAGGAGTTCATATTTGGTGAAACTAATTGAAAAAAGGAGTCACAAGGCCTTCTGCTTGTGTCTCTATATTATCTAGGAAAGATTAAAAAGCAACTAAAACTAGGAGGAAGGTTTCCTATCAAACTTATAATATACTTAACAGTTAACACCAAGCTGAGTTCTTACTCCAAACATCTTACATCGTCGAAGATGCCAAACCTCCATCGTCTTTCATGTCGTTGGAAATGGATGTTGTTCTTGACATGGATGATGATGAGGTAGGTGAAATCGACAGATTGTTCCTTACTTCCTCATTATCAGCTTCAATCCCATCGATGATCATGCTGTCGGAGAATACATTCAGGTTGAACTCATTCTCACTTGATTGCTCATAGAAATTGAAGTCAATGTTGTTGTCAAAGCTGTTGTCATTGAAAAGATCCATCAAGTCAGCTGGTTTGTCAAGAGAGAAGTCGGAAACTGGGAGCGAATCAAATGTGTTGTCCAAGTACATGTTCATCCACGGGTAGTCCTCTTCCTCCTCGTGGTCCTTCGCCTTCATTATATCAGCAGCAAACTCCAACTTCAGAACTTTTGGTTGAGTCACTTCATCAGAATCAAGTGCAGGCGTAAACTCCAACTTTGGTACTACTATTGGTTCTGCAGCTAATTCCGCTAGCTGATAATCCAATTGGTTTTCTTCTTGTTGAACCGGCTGATACTGTTCGATCACCTCATTTGATTGAACTTCAGCAGAGGACTCTGTGTTTTCCTCCTTTGTTAACAGATTTGGTTCGCGAAGTTTCTTCAAATGGTCTGCATATCTGCTGATGTCGAAGTTGGTGACTGCATTAGGCCCTCTGTACTCAATTGCTGCCATATCATATGCTGCAGCTGCTTCCTCTTGAGTGCCTTCAGTAAAGAGAGAAGTAAAATACAAGGATTTCAAGAATTTGCTTGTTCATTTCAGATAATGTTACTGCACTCAACTATACGAGACCTAGTTTGAACCTATGTTTCTCAGACTCTTCAAACATACCGAGAGGTGCATGTCAGATCCTCCAAGAGTAGTGCATTCTTGAAGGATCTAACACAGATACAACATTGAAGAGTCCGAGCAACATAGTTTTGAACTAGTTTACAAGGTCACAAAATGCACCAATTGAACTAGTTTCATAGTCTAATCGCCAAAGCATCAGTAACAGCTAATAAGGAAACAAATCGTTACTAACCAAAGTGAATGCGACAATATAAATGCTCTAGATTGCACTTACTCGTTCATATAAAGCAACAAATTATGCCTCAATCGCAAGTAAGTTGGGACTATATTACTACTTACATTCTGAATACAACCCAAGTACCAGTAGTGACAAACTTAAAACTCTTTTTGAATTACTATATTACTACTTGTTCAACCCATCAATGTACATTACATGTTTCTCGAAGGATTGTGGTGATATGAACAAGGTCTTGCGTTAGAGCATTGAAAATGAAGAAAATCCTAGCGTGGGCCGAATTTAGACTAGTCAGACTAGTGAGTTCCGAATACAAAATGATTATACTAAAAAACAAAGAGTTGTCTAGTGAGTGTAATAGTTGGAGATGAGGATGACAAGACACTATGCATCAATCCAAAGGCATGATTGTCTACTGAGATTAAACATAAATTATTCACCCCATTAAGCATGAATCAAGGCTCTGACAATGTCACGAGCCAAGATCTAATACAGTCACATCAAAGAAAATTAAGATAATTACTTATCTTAATCACTATTCAAATCTCTTACTAATTAATACCTCACACTTAACCAAGTACATAGCATCTACATATCATTCAAAATTAGCTCAATTCAGTTCTCTAATTAAACTTAAAAGGTGCCCCCGCATGATTTAAGGCCATATTATATTTACTTAACATAGGAAGTGATTATAATTGCAAACATAAATTTAGCACATAACAAAAAATGGGTTAGGACTAAACCCACTAAAAATAACTATAGGGGAATATTTTCAATTTTTATAAAGTTGGGAACAGAAAGTCTAACTTTATGTACGGTCCACAAAGATCTGCATCAAATATTTTAATTTTTGGACCACATCAGCCTTTTAACTTTGATCTCAGTAAATAATATATAAAACACCAATGATCATGTGCCATGTCAGCTTTAATCCTATTTATATCTATTACATTTATATTAGACACGTAAAAGTGTTAAATCTTTTCCCAAGTACCGAATCTCCTACATTTGAAAAAAAATTCGTACCAATACGAATTTAGAATTTGAAATTTATGAATTTCTAGAACAACTAAAATCAACAAATCAGTACTCGAAAATCTAAATAAAACTCAATTAATGAGAATATAAAGTTAAGAGACATACTGTAAGTTCCCAAATAGAGATACTTATTTCCATAGACCCGCCCAATTCGCGCCTCCCATCGACCATTATGGTGGTGCCTGTCAATATCAAAATATAACGAGTTGATGAACTCAGATAATCAACAAACTGAACTACTAATATTTTCGTGGTCAACTTTTTTTTTTTTTTTGAATATAATCACATTTTATTTTCCTAAATAAGTATTACACATTAACTCCACTCATCCCACAAATAGACAGTGAATCCAAATGGGACCCACTAAAACTATGTCCCAGTGGGTCCCATACAGTCATGAAAATCCACAAAATTTGTTTGACTTCCAATAATGTACCTGCCTTGCAAATATAAAAATAATAATTTTTAAAATTAAATTTGCATGTCTTTTGTCTTTTTTTTCTAATTAAATGCGCTTTAATACATTTATTTATTGATACTAATTAAATTTAGTATATACTAATTTTTATAAAATTAATTAAATAAAATACCTTGCTACGCCACGATATTTGGAAACACCTCTTGAAAATCCACTGCTCATTCTCCTTAATGAAGCTAAGTACTCTTCCTTTGTTAGCCTCTGCATTTCTTCAAACTCTTGGCTATATCTTTCCACCTGCATTGTTTTGTTGTACGTCACGTTTCATGTCTTGTACTCTTTTACAGTTATTTTTTTGTCATTTTTCTCCCTTTTTTCCTCCAACACAGACAAAATCCCTAAAAAGAAACACCGCTTCCTTTTTTTTTTGCTTGACATAAAAATACTTATTTTTTCGTTAATAAAACGATTTATAATCACACAAACATTCTGACTAATTCTATGATAAGTTAAAATGCATCACATAAATTGAGATGGACAGAGTAAGAATTTAAGTACCGGAAAATTAAGTATAGTTGTTGGTCCCCAATACTTAAGGGCAGCAAGATCATAAGTTCTAGCAGCAGCTTCTTCACTATCATAAGCTCCTGCATATTCAAAAAATTTAAATGATAATTTTAATAATTAGCAATTAATTTAGTCAAATAAATAGTAAAATATTTTTTTGGGAATAAAAGGTGTTGTACATCGTGCAAAAACACTAGTACATTTGGAAGAGATTTAGAGCTTACCCAAATAAACTAAGCAGCAAAGAGGCAGTCAGAGAGAGAGAGAGGGGATCATCACCAACAAAGAACAGAGTCAGTAAAAAAATTGATTAAATTAACATTAATTACGAGTAGTATAATAATATTACTGTAGATCTTGATTTGTAAATTTAATTTTTTTTAATCCACATATTAAATAAAAGTAAAAAGATATAAGAGTATTATTCACTTTGTCTTCCTTTTTTGTTCTGAATGCTATTCCAAGTACTCTTGTCCCATAAGTGAGCTTCATACCTTCCTGTCCATCTATGCCTGCAAAAAAAATTAATTAATTTTTTTAATCACACATTTCTTCATGCATGCAATCAAAAAATCCAATTTTGATTTCTGGGTTTCTCTTAGAACATCTTGAATGTGTCAGTGTTACTCTGTAAATTTAATTTAATTGGGTTTAAGCAAAAAAAAAAAAAATATACCTGGTTACGCCTCTGTAAATGGAGCTTCTTCTAACTGTAGATGAATTATTACTTGGTGAATCAGCATTTACAATTTTCTTAGCTCGACTAGCACGTTTCAGCCTGGGCTTTGGTTTCGGCTTCAGGTTTAGCTTCTCTGTTTCTTCATGGATTTGCTCAATGCATGAAGATGATGAAGAAGAAGAGGAGCAAGAAAAAGATGGAGATTTCTTCATTTTTTTTTGCCCAGAACCAAGAATAAATTTGTCAATTGATCAAAATGGCAATGTGGGTGTTCTGGGTTTTCAATTTTTAGGAGAAATGGAGGCGGAAATAGAGATTAGGTTGGTGTGCTGAATTAATTAAGAAGAAGAAAATAAGGTTCGTTTTCTTTTCTTTCTTTCACTCTTGTTATTTGCTTTTCTGGTAAACCAAAGTGGTTTACCAAATTAAGCAGAGACAGAGAAGAAATACAAGAATTGCATTTGGGGTAAAATGGAGTTTATAAGATGACCAACACCCACCCACCCACTATGACTTGAGGGTAGGGGGGTAAGTAGGGGGTAGGGGGTAATTAATTAACTTTGGTTAATTAAACTTGAGTTAATTATTTTTAACACTTGGACAAATGTAAGTTCAGACTTTCAGTTCAGAAGCCATGATGCTATTATGCCAATTGGCCTTTTTTTTCACTAACTTTCTCCATGGGAATCTTTTTTAATAAAAATAAAATAAAATAATTTTTTATTTTTTTTATTTTTTACATTTGAGTTTAAACTTGTGGGATTGTCAGTGAAGAATTATGTCTTGTTCTACATATAGAGAAAGAGAGGGACGCGTGGTGTGAACTGTGAAGGGGCAGAAGGGAGATGGTGGTTTTAATGGTGAAAAGTTTAATAAAAATGGCGTTGGTTTTTGTTATCAATTACGAGGCAAACCACACTGTGGGGTGGTATTTTGTTCGTGCCAAAATAAGTGTTGTTTTAGTCAAAAACAAATTGTTGAGTGCTTTTTTCATGCCAAAATAAGTGTCATATTAGTCAAAAATACAAATTGTTCTGAAATTAATACTGTCATTTAGAAATTCAAGACTATAATTAATATTCTGTTCATACATTTTTTTGGTCATATTTAGACTTGACACACGTTGATTGTCATGGTTGTTTTAATATAGTATCTCTATTAATTGATATTTAAGATTAAGTTTTAAAAAATAATTTGAAAATTAGTAATTAATGTCAAGGATAAAATATGAGAAAAAATAATTTCTTAATATGTTAAAAGTGAAAATTTTACTTTTGGAATATTGGATAAGTAAAAATGAACAAAGTAGGGGTGTTCACGGGTTTGTTTGGATCGGTTATTGGTCAAAACCAAAACAAAACCAACTTAATCGGTTTTAAAATTATCAAAACCAAACCAAACCAAATATAATATACATTTATCGGTTTGGTGATTATCAGTTTCGGTTTGGTTTGGTTCGGTTATTCGGTTATTAACCATACACAAAAATAAAAGAAACAATTCATTTAAAATGTGAAAAAAGTGACAA
>NW_006239019.1:468995-499834 GCF_000226075.1 Solanum tuberosum
TTTTTTTTAATAAAACCATAACCAAACCAAATACTATCGGTTTTCAAAAATCTAAACCAAACCAAACCAAACCCAAATAAAATCGGTTTTATTTTATCGGTTTGGTTTGGTTTTTCGGTTTGGATCGGTTTTTATCCAAACCGTGAACACCCCTAAAACAAAGTGGTTATTTTCTTTATTTATTTTTACTTGTTCATTTTGAACTTTGCATGTCTTAAAAACAATGATTAATATGATTATCTTAAGTCTTAAGAAATGATTTGAAAAATAAGTAATTAATGTTGAAGGTAAAATTAAAAATATATATATAATTATATTTTTTTAATATGTTAAAAATGACAAGAGAAAATGAAAATCTATTTTTGAAATACTAAATAAGTAAAAGTGAACTGAGTGAGGTGTACTCCTTTCGTCCATTTTTACTTGTCCAAAGGAGCAATATATAAAAGTGACATAATTAAAAACAACAATTTACTATATCAATTTTAATATAATAATTTAATATTTTGAAATATAACCACAGTTAATAACGAAGATAAATTAAAAATTAAGTGATAAATTATTTTTTAATTTTCCTAAATCACACAAGTAAAAGTGAACATCCATATTTAATATAGTAAACAAAAAATTATAATAAATAACTGAGAAAATAATTATTCTCAACTATACTCTTATATTAATGCTCAATTCTTAACAAAAAGCTACTAAGTAATAAATAAATATGACTTTAGTAAATAATATGTTATATTTATTGCTTTTTCTTAATACGCGTAAAAAAAAAGTTGAAACGACACTTATTTCGAATGCGGGAGTAAATAATTTTATTTTATTTTTTCAGTAAGGAGTAAATAATAAAAACAATAAAAGTAGGAATGGCGACGAAGGAGCATTTTGTTTGGATTCATTTTGGCAGTGTGAAAAGTTCTTCCAAGTGTTCAATTTCATAGCTGTATCCATGCAAATTATTATTTTTTTATATAAAAATAATTGTAAATAAATCAGTATTGTTTTTTTAAAAAGGAAAAAAAAAAGGGGGTCTCTTTTAGGAGATTATAATTCAAACGATCCCTTAAATTTGAGAGTATACTCATTTTCTTCTCTATTATATTATTCTAATCACATATGATCGATTAAGTTTATTATAATTAGCATTTTTTATCCAATTGATTGAATCCTCGAATGAATTATGTAAGATTAATAGAATTGTCATGTGCTCGAGCAAAATAACAATTGTAATTGGGGTCTTTTTTTGTAAAATTTCATCTTTATTTATTTTATTGTGATTTTTATTTGATTTATTTTTTATCACTTGTGTAATTAGTACTAAAATTGAAAGAAAAATCGAGACCTTAGATGAATTTTTTTATCAGGATCATTTTTTATGTTAGTCACCCAAAAGAAACATGATAATTTTAATGATTTATTTGAGGGGGGACTTTTCAGTTGTCTGAAATGAAAGAAGTTCACGTGCTATCTGACAGCACAGAGAATCAATTAAATTGTAAAAAACTGACGTTAAAGCTTTAGAAACGACAACAGAATCTATTCAGTCTCGGGAACAAGCATGACGATCATCAGCTGTTTGTCAAGCAACGTCTATATATTCGTAAAATCATTTTAAGTTGATATTGAAAATTGAACCATGAATATTCTACCAAAATATTTAAATATATTTGATATTTTCAAGTATCTTCCGCTCTCTACACACATCTTTTCAATAAATTTACTAATCTAGTATTATCTTGCGAACAATGAAAAAATTAATATGTCAAATAAAATGAGATTAATATTTATTATAGTATTAAATAGATCATGCATCTTTTTAATTAAATTTGAAATCGTTTTAAATAGTTTGTGAATCCTTTTGTTGCAACAATTTAGCCTTGCGAAAAATGAGAAATGCAACAAAGATAGAAGCTATCAATTGAAAGGAAAACAAATAGGGATCGTTTGGTTTGAATATAAGTTATGATGAGAGTAGTTATGATAGAATAAGTTACATTAAGATAAGTTACGATGGGATTAATTATGATGCGATTATTTTTTATTGACTGTTTGGTTGGTTGCATTCAAAATAATATGCATTACATAAATTCTAAGGATAAGTTGTTTGTTTACAAAAATACCTTTCATTTTGTTTAGTTTTTCTCTTTTTATATTTACTTTGCAAGCTTTATTTATTCATTTTTAAAAGTAAATTTTTTAATCTTATTTAGCTTAAATATTTTTGTGTATGCATTCCCATAATTATACCATATGTGTTTAAGAATAAAATTTTCTATCTTAAATTTGTTAAAATATAAAATAATTTATTCATTTAAACACATATCACTCTTAAATTGTAAAATACTAAAATTATCTTATTTTTTAAAATCATATGTCATGTTACTATTTCCTTCAAAATTTATGTGAATTAACACTAGGAATTCTACCTGAAATTAACATACATGAGATTAAAAGAAAATTATGACAAAATGCACAAAAAATCTAGCTAAAAGAATCCAGCATAGGAAGCTTGTATTCAATATTGTAGCATTTCGTTTTCTCTCTCATTTTAACTGATAAATAAAACACAAATTTTTAAGTTCGTAAAAAATATACAATTAAAAATATGTAATTGATAGTAGAGAAATCAAAATAAATAAACATAAGAATTAGTGAAATAAATTCATAAATAAAAATTATATTTTATATAATGTTTTTTAATGAAAAAATATGAAGAATTATCACAAAATTAAGGAGTAGTGAATATTATTATACATGATATAAGAAAGGGACAAAGGATAAATATACCCCGAACTATCGTAAATAGTATGCAGATACCCTCCGTCATATTTTTGGGACATTGGTGCCCTTGCCGTCCAAATACTAGAGCATTTATGCCCTTCACTCTAACGGAAGACTAAATAGGGACACGTGGCGCAATCTTATCCGTCGATAAATGTCGGATCGGTAGATAAGATATGACGCGTGTATGTCCGTTAGTATAAAGGGTATATATGCTCTAGTTTTTGGACGGGAAGGGAACCAATGTCCCAAAAGTATGACGGAGGGTATTTGCATACTATTTACGATAGTTCGGACATATATTTGTCATTTTTCCCTATTAGAAATAATGTGAATATACATAGACATAAAAAGTGAGGTATAAAACGAGTTTAAAGGGATATTTTTGTCATTTTGTCTATTTTATACGGAAAAAAATTATCCCAATATTACTATTCCACCCAAAAATAGTAATAACTTGTCCCAGGACTAATTATTAATTCTGAGATTAGTTATCCGCAACCAAACAAAGGATAAAAGTATAAACAATTATGTAGTGATTAATTGCTTTTACTTAAACGGGTTATATTCATTTTTCATTTTTCATTAAATTAAGCTCGTTTTTAATTTTTTAAATTAACAAAACGAGATTAAATAAAATATAGGAACCATTTGAACTTTAAAAACTCAATTTTTGAGAACGTTAACTTTACCAAGTAAATAATCATATGATTTAATACTTTTTATAGCCTTGGTTTTTTATACCAAATTAGAGATATTTTCATGACAACCTTTGTAAAAATAAAACAAAAAAAATTAATACCAAATAATAAAAAGGCAAAAAGCTACCTAATTTCATTAAAGATCTTTCATAAACAGGTAGGAAATAAAATACATTCACAAGTTAAATTTCATGTCTATAGAAGTCCTTACTTGCTTAAGAGAAAACACAAAAATTTACTTATTGAGCTATGGATATAAATAATAATTACGTTATAAAAACCTAAAGCTTCTAAAGTGAATTATAAAAAATTAAAAATTAACTACTAATCGATCAATCTAGCCTCGAAAGCAGACATGACGATCATCAACGGCTTGCTAAGCAACTTTTATATAAGTAAAAGAAAATCATTTAGGTTGATATTGAAGATTGAACCATCAAACTTCTATCAAAACAATAACAATATTTTCAAGCAATAAGTTTATTGTTTATTATTTTACAATCAATAGAAAAATTAGTATATCTGATAAAATTAAATTATTACAATAAGTTTTTATATATATTTTTAAAACATAGAATCATTTTAAATAGTTTTTTTTTGTTTCCCATCTGGTATTCAATACTGCATTAGAACCCGACTAAATCTGGATTCACTTAAGAAAGTCCCACATTGGAGGTAAAGTGCTCCCTAACAAAGGCGACACAAACTCGAGACATCTGATGAGTACTTACCACTCCACCGCAAATCACACACCAAAAAACAAACAAACAAAAAGGTCCAGCAATTGTTTTTTGTCTTCCATATAATTTGTAACGTTTTTTTCTTACTTTTTTTTTGGGGTCCAATTGCCTTGTTCTTCCTATTCGGTTGCCTCTTCATTTATTTTTGTATTCGTTTAAGAAGCAACAATTGTGTGGTAGCTTGTTTATTTGAAACACTTACGTATGTATAATGACATATACTTGATGTTGGGACAAACCACATCATATAGTATTTTATTATTTGTTTAGGTTTTAGTTTTGGTGAATTATAAATCGGGTTTAACTGAGAATTCAGTTAAAATGGATAATATAAATTGAAATCGAAATATTATGGTTGATTTAGGAAACTCTATCGAAATGAGGGATATTTTTAAATATTTTGATTATGATATAGACTGTCGTACAAACTTAGTTAATAAAGAAAAATAGAGTGATATATTTGATATTTTTTTCCCTTTTATTAATTTGAATTTAAGACAAAAAATAAAAGTGAATTTAGGAAAGCATTCAATAAATATTTATTTTCCATTCGAATACTCTAGCTAGGAATTATTAATGTTTATTACATTTGTTCTTATCTAATGAAACACTATAAGATCAAATCATAAAATGTTTTTTTTTTCTCAATAAGGAGGAAATTGGATGAAATATAATCGGAGAAAGAGAATTTGCATTCCTTAGTTGAGACTTGAGACGACGTGAGGTTATAAGTGTGTTTCGTTATGTCTGTCGCGATTAGAAGAATTTTTTAAAAATTGTCTCCACAATCGGTTATTCTTGTTGCTAAGCAATTACTGTCGTTTTACATCTTTGATTTTTATACTATAAATGCATTTTACAAGTTATTTTTGTCGATTACGCCTTATACGTCACTTTTACAACGCGAGTTCATCAAGTGTGATTTATGAGTGACGTGATAACCTTAATTCCTTGCATGTATTTTAAAATTTTCATTAAAAAGTACAAAACATCAATCTAATCAATCAAATATGGTGTAAAATACTTTTTATTAAAGACAATTTCATTTCAAGATTATCTTGAATGCAAGACTTCTAATTGAGGATGATATTTAAAACTTTACTATTACAAGGCGTATACTGTCAAATTACCTTGAGAGTAACACTCGGCGAAAAAGAATCTTGATTAAGTTATTACGTTGTACAATCATGCAAAGAAAGTTTAAATATATTGATGGTAAATTTTCGTATTTCTAAATATATTTCGAAATACTTTAAAAAATATTAATAGGACTTAAATTTCTTCTAGTAAAATGATTTCAGATGTCGAAGCTACATGCATTTAAGATAGGTGATTGTTGAATCATAGTACTTTCATTCTCTTCCCTCGCTAGATTCACAGAGAATTCTCATGGCACCTATCGATTTATTATTGTTAGTGAAAAGTTGTAAATTATTAAAGTGATGGTGTGACAGAGCCCTAGTAACAAATATTTCGAAAATCCTTTTTTTTTTCTCCCAAAGTTAACTTTCTCCTTTTTCTACTAATTGAGTGCTCATTATTGTATGAATCTTGAGTGCATCCGAGATTTAATTTATAAACTCAATATTTATAGAAAATAATTGAATCAAGGGTCTGACAAGCTACTAGTGAAATATTTGATATGCTATAAGGATTGTTCTACTGAGGAAAAATATTTTTTATATTCATGTATTATTTGTTGATTTCCTTGGGCCTTTTTATGAGTTTACTATTTTTAACATATTTTAATGAAAATCCTAGTTCTACTCTGAAGACCCCTTGCAACTCTAATTTCAAAACACTGTTTGATAATGGAACGACAAATAATATTAGTTTTGTAACTTATAAGTTGGTCAATTTTGATGAGTTGGTCAAATATTTTAAAGTTTAGCGTATCTTTTATGCTATTAGTATTACTATACAGAAGCGGCTGGAAGCATACAACTATCATCGACATGCCTGTTTCTAGTTGAGGGTATTTCTAAAATTCTAATATCTTTTTTTTCCGTTTCAATTAATCAGCCTTTTTATTTTTTTAATACTATGTTATATTAAAATTACTATAAATCATAATAGTTAAAAACTTAAAATATTTAAAATCCATATAAAATATTTGATTTATTCTCGAAATTCTATCAGTGTCATATAAATCGAAACATTGAGAGTAACATATATTATTTAAAAATTATGTAAAAGGTACTATAAATCATAACAATAACAAATTATTTTTTTTTTAAATAATTCATATATATATATATATATATATATATTATTGATTGACTAATTCACTCTGCAAATTTTATATATGTCACACAAATTAAAACAAATAAAATAACATATATTAAGCTTATGCTAATACAAACACATGTATCTAATTGTTTCATAAGGTTACTTTACATCTATTATAGAAAAAGAAAAGAGCAAATAACCTGAGTAATTGATGTCCGCTAAATTTAATGGAAAGTGCAAAGATTTTTTTTTATCATAAATACTAAAAGAGTTCTCATCAAAATACTAAAATATGAACAATAAAAATAAACTAGATACTAACAAAACAAAATAAATAAATAATAAAAAGCACATTTCAAAAAATTGCACTAAACTTCAGAATAAATAAAAGGTAAAAGCCTCAATTTATATGTGAATTATGCAAAATGAAAAAATTGTCCACTGTTAATAGTTGAGATTAAATGTATCTTGTTATTATTAGTCATAGTCAAATATCTGATTATACAATTATTTTTTTCTATGTAACACTACTTTATCGCTAATCAACCTTTCCTCTTCCCTTGACTTCAAAACATCTATATACATGTTTTAAAATAATATTTTAATATTATATGTTCAACTCATTTGTCACATTTTATCCTAGCGATGTAGGTGTAGGTGAAAGTGGGATAACGGGAAGAATATAATGATGAGACAAAGGAGGATAAAAAATCTTCAAACTCAAATTTAGGAGGAAGGTTTAAATTTTCCCTGGAATGATGCGAAAGGTCAATTCTACTCACGAACCATTCCAAAAATTTTAATTTACTTTTTATTTTAAAAAAATTAATTGTTAATTGTGTAACATATCACATCATCGGTTACTAAGCTTTTATCATTCAAAAAAAAAAAAAAAACAACTTTTTTCCCCATTTGCATAGGTTATAGGCAAATCTGACCCCTACTAATAACATTGAAGATATATTTAAATAATTTAACCCCAACGATTAGGAGAGAGTAAATCTACTCCATTTCAATTTTCATAGTTTGATAATAAATTTAACATTTTTACCCACAAACAAAACAATAACATAAACTATAAAAATTGTATCTCTTGTAGCTAATTTCCTAATTTTATTTTGCGTAATTCCTATCCAATTTAACAAATAAAGTTCGATAAATATTTAATTCAATTTATTAGTGTCAACTTTCGACAAACCTAAAGATTACAGGGACTATTTTGAACTTATTCTCAAACATTTGGTACCATTTTGGTGATTTTCTCTAAATTTCCTCATCTAAAGGCATTTAGTAGTCCTTTGGCCAGAGTCCACTCACAAAGAAATCCAAATGGGGGCTCTAAGGCTACCCGCTCTCACTTCAATCTTCACTTCCTCCTCCTCCGTCAGGTCGTCGCCGGCGATATTTCCACTGAAACACCGCCTGCGGTTACCACTCCGGCGACCTTTCTCGGCGCAGAGCACCACCGAGAAAGTGGTAGCTCCAGAACTCGGAGATGGAAAGGGGAAAGTTGTAGATAAAGACAAAGACAGAGTGATAACTCCTCGTTCCCAGGACTTTAACGCTTGGTATTTGGATGTTATTGCTAATGCGGAGCTTGCTGACTATGGTCCAGTTCGTGGAACTATGGTTATTCGACCCTATGGTTATGCTATATGGGAAGCGATACAGGTACCCTTTCAATTATCCATCAATTCAATTCCCTTTATGTTGACGTGGTACTGTTACTAATTGAATGCTAAATAATGGTATTTCTTTAGGGCAATTTCAGTTTCTTTAATTTTTTGAAATTGTGGGGTTTTAGTACTTCTAAGTTAACTAGTTAGGAATTAAGGCCTGAGATGAATTCAAAAGGGTAATATGTTTGACCATATTATCGAAGCCTATTGTTCATTTGCAATAAAAAAGAAAATGAATTCCCTCAATGTGTTTGTATTTTACTAACAATTTTGGAGTACCCTGAGCATTTTCTTCTTTTCTTGCGAACAGGGTCGGGGGATTCTTGCATTTGCTTCAACTACCAGTTGATTATTTTCTCGAATATGTGTAATTTTTGAAAATTGTGGCTTATGTACTTTTATAGTTTTTGAGTAGGTAAAGATTGCATTTTTAGAAAATAAGGAACTAATGTCCAACATGAATTGAAGATTAGATGGTTTGATCTTATTATAGAACCCCCATTGTTCGTTTTGGAACTTCTTTCTTTTCTAGCTGTTTTTTTTGGTTGAATGTATTTTATGAGCTTTGTTTTGATTGAGTTTGTTAACTGTTGATCGGTGCAGGAGTACATGAATGTGAAGTTTAAGGAAACTGGACACAGTAATATGTATTTCCCTCAGGTGGAGTTACTTTTTCAACATGCGGAGTCATCATCTTTTGACATTTCTTCTCCTTTCATTAATTAGTAACTATGAATCTGACTTGAAAATTGATGTTTTGGTACCCGGTGGATTAGGAGTTGTCTATTGGTTGATGTTTGAGTTATTATGTATCTTATTGTATAAGTTGAAACTAGTGGGCTTTCCCTTGCAAATTCATCTGCTTTGAAAAAAATGTTCGCCTTTGTCTAGGGAGAGTATTATGACAGTTTAACATGACATCTTTCTTTTGATTACGGTTTCAAAACTATTAATATTGTGGTTTTATTGGATATCTATGTCTGCTATTTTAGTCTAATCATGTATCATTCATGCAATTATTATTTCAGTTTATACCGTATTCCTTCATTGAGAAAGAAGCTAGTCATGTTGAGGGTTTCAGTCCAGAATTAGCTCTTGTTACTGTTGGAGGAGGAAAAGAACTTGAAGAAAAGCTTGTGGTAAGTGTCACTACCCTCTATCATGTTTATTTACATTTCTGCTACTTGTTGACATTTCTAGAATAGTGTGCCAGTAAAATGGTGTGTGCACTGTTAGGTATTATTTTATCCATGTTGTACCACGATAAAAGGGATTTGAGGGGAGTGGAAAAGGAAAAAACATGTGCTGGTAAGTAGCAAATATGACCCTTACCTAGTCAAGGAAAAATTGAAAATGCCTCCACCTCTTGGAAGTGTAGCTGATTTGGTCCATCCAAACCAAGAAGAAGAAAATAAATTCCTCCATTCTTAAACATAGGCAGGCAGCCTTCACATTTCAAATAGCTTTAAAGGCCAGCATGGCATAACAGTCTTGAAAATATCCAGTTAAAATTTTAGTTTTTAAAGATGTGTAGAAGGCGTTTGGACTCAAAAAATATGATATTTGAAAAAAAGTAGTACTTGAACTCTTGATGAAAGTTGAAAGGGTATTTGGACATTAAGTTGTGTTTGGACATGCATTAACTTGAAAAAAAGTTGAAAACTTTGTGAGATTCCACTTGAAAAACAGGTAAATCACTCTTCCAAACTTGAAACTCTTCAATTTTGTTTTTCTTCAAAAAATCATTCCAATGTATAACCAAATGTTGTTTTAATAAAAAGTGAAAAATTAATATAGACAAATGGGAGCGTCATCTTTTTGTGAAATATTTTTCTTGAGAAATAAAGAAAACGTAATTTAAGATACGTCATCTTCAATGCCGGTTATATTTCAACATTATGATCTGAGTATGGGTTTGATGTTTTACCTTCTTGAGGTTCTGGCAGGTCAGACCTACTAGTGAAACAATTGTGAATCATATGTTTACTCAGTGGATTCATAGTTACCGTGACCTTCCTCTCATGATCAATCAGGTTCTTTCAATCACATCCATCATTTTTATTGTGTTACCTCTAAGAAGTGAAACTATTCTAATTATCATATTATCTCATTCTATGTATTTTCAGTGGGCAAATGTCACGAGATGGGAGATGCGAACTAAACCATTTATTAGGACGCTTGAATTTCTTTGGCAGGAGGGCCATACTGCCCATGCTACTGCAGAAGAGGCAGAAGAAGAGGTTTTTATCTTTTTTATATGCAGAGTATTCTCCAGTTAGTGTTTTTATATAACACATTGCTACTTGCTGTACTTCAGGCAATGCAGATGATCGATGTATATACAAAATTTGCTTATGAGCAAGCTGCAATACCTGTTATTGCAGGTAGGAAATCGAGGGTGGAGACGTTTGCCGGTGCTTCAACAACCTATACAATTGAAGCAATGATGGGAGATAGGAAGGCTTTACAGGCAGGCACAAGCCACAACCTTGGTCAGAACTTCTCCCGTGCATTTGGAACACAGGTAAATTTGGAATGTAACAATATGAATATGTTGATTATTGCCTTCAGTCAAAGTATTTATGACACTTTGTAGTGAATTCTCATATGCTTTAAGTATCATTTCACTTTTTTATATGGTATGAAATGTATCATGTTGCTGTTGAACATGCTTCAATATCAGCAGTCAAACATGGTTGGGTTGGCCAAGGGTTGTGATCTTTAACTGTTAGGATGAGTCAGAGTAGTGAACTTCTGGCGTAGTTTTAAACGATTGAGCCAAGAGATCTAATATTCATTAAAGTCATGTTTTTTTAAAAAGATAAAACAATCAGATATCGGAGAGTACGTATGTCCCTTGTCTTTGGCTTTCACTTATGATTTACGTGTTACAACTTCTCTATCCTCCAAATTTCATGGCTTGTCTCCTCCAAGATTACTGATATTTTTCTGATCACAAATCATACAAGTGTCAAAATTATCCTTGTCAAAAAATCATACAAGTGTCGAAATTACCAACTCTTATGCTCGAGTCTCCATTTTGCACTTCTAAGAATTAATGTCAACATGGCAATACTGATTGCTGCAAACTGAAGTGACAAGTAAATGATAAAAGTTGGAGATGTTTATTCGTGCAGTTCCTTATTGATGACTACCAAAACCCTGGCCTGCTCTTTTTCTCTTTGGTGACAGTCTGCAAGATTTGTGTTTTGGATTCTTCTGTGTGATTTCCTGTGATTCATTTTCATAGTCCAATATGTATTTCCTCTGAGACCAACCCATGACATCACTTTTACCATGCAACAACTCATGTATAGTATGCCAACGTTGTGAAGTACTAAAATTTCTGTTTTGGTTCTATAATTATATTGCTTGAAGCTCTAGCACCCTCTTTGTTAACCAGTTATTTTTAGTATGACAGTTTTAATGTTTTAACAGTTCACAGATGAAAATGGGCAACGACAACATGTCTGGCAGACATCATGGGCAATAAGCACTCGTTTTGTGGGAGGTATCATCATGACACATGGGGATGATGCTGGCTTACTGCTACCCCCGAGGCTGGCACCTGTGCAGGTTCCTAAAACCTCCTTTTAACTGGTTAATTTTCATATCTAGCAAGCTTTGAGTACTTGTCTCAGGTTTTGTGACTTCTTGGTCTATTTGTTGAGTGATGGCATTAAAGGTTTTGATTGTGAATCACCATGCTCAAGTAGTATGACAATAATAGGAAATTCTGAATAAATGGGTGGACAAAAATTGAGTTGGTCTGGTTTATTCTCTGCTATGTGTTCTATTTTGGATTTCTAGCTGTATTTCTTCCTTTATCTTGTGTACTAATGCATATAAAGGCATTCTGTAGATAGCAATTTCGGCTTGTGGGTCATGATGATTGAATATTTTCTTGTTGAATGCTCTCAGGTCGTTATTGTCCCAATATGGAAGAAGGACAATGAGAAGGCTGGAGTTCTGACTGCTTCATCCTCAGTGAAAGAAACTTTACAAGCTGCAGGGATAAAAGTGAAGATTGATGACTCTGATCAGAGAACACCTGGCTGGAAATTCAACTACTATGAAATGAAGGTATGTATTGACCTCTGTAGAAATTCTGAAGTTACAAGATAATAACCTATAGTTCAGAGGAAATGACTACCAAAATAAAACTGAGAAAACATGCATTTTAGTGTTTCATCAAGTAAATATTAGGTGCTTTAGTCACTGGCAGTTCTAAAATGCTTGTGAGGTTGTAGGCCTTAGTTTCTGATGCAATTTCTCTTCCTTGCATCAAGTTCCTAGTCCTGACAGTTTTCTTGGATTAAGATTATATAATCTGTGCTGAAAGTTGGTGTACATGGTTTTAGGCTTTATCAGCCACCATCACTAGGGACAAGCATGAAGTTTTTTGTTTGATAGTACTCTGTAATGCACCCTGCTCCTATGTAGGGAGTCCCTTTGAGGATTGAAATTGGCCCGCGAGATGTTTCAAGTGGAACCCTGGTCATCTCTAGAAGAGATATTCCTGGAAAGCAAGGAAAAGTTTTTGGAATATCCATGGAGCCGTCCGCCCTGGTGGCTTACGTCAAAGACAAGTTGAATGAGGTTCAATCATCCCTTTTGGAAAGAGCAACAACTTTTCGTGATAGGTAGGTTCTAACCATTTTGTTATTTTGCTGTCAATACAATGAACTGCATTTTATGCCGTACACTCTTTCTTCCATTCATCTTTGATGATAACTTGTAGTGGACACATTTCCTTCAGAATTTGTACCATTAGTTGGATAACCTTTT
This sequence comes from Solanum tuberosum, assembly GCF_000226075.1. NCBI lineage: Eukaryota > Viridiplantae > Streptophyta > Magnoliopsida > Solanales > Solanaceae > Solanum > Solanum tuberosum. The sequence goes on from NW_006239019.1 coordinate 481,920, forward strand.
ACAGGAAGGAAAATGTTTTCCTAGAAAAAGTTTTGTAGGGTTGCTTACTATTTTCTAGTGATTTCCAAGTAAGCAAAAAGATTTACGCATTGCCATTTGCTCTAGACTTTAGTGTCTGTGTTTCATGCATCTCTCTTTGTTGGATATTGAGTTTCTTTCTGATTTTCTGTTGCACAATCATACTATTCCAGTAACATTGTGGACGTGTCTTCATATGATGAGCTTAAGGAGGCAATAGCTCAAGGAAAATGGGCAAGGGGGCCTTGGTCAGCTGGGTAAGCCTCGTCTTATACTTTCCTTTCTTTTTGTGTCTGGTGTCTATAGTTCATTGCTTATATATTTTGTCGGTAATCTGGGACTCATGTGTTGATGCCATACTTAAAAACAGTGACGAGGAAGAATCAAAGGTGAAAGAAGAAACAGGTGCAACCATTAGATGTTTCCCTTTTGAGCAGCCTGAGGGGCCAAAGAAGTGCCTGATGACAGGCAATTCAGCAGATGAAGTTGCAATATTTGCCAAATCTTATTAGCAGCTTCTTGATTTCTTCTACCGTGCACGATGATGCTAAAGTGCATCAATAGAAATTTTGTTGTTTATTGTCGTCGTTTTAGTTGGAGATCTAGGTACACTCATAGTGATAGTAGTTATAGTTTTCCTGTTGTATTTAAGAATCAGCAAGCATGCAGAAGTGAGAATGTCCGCCCGAAGCTACGAAATCATGTTTGTAAACTCATTATGCTCTAAAAGCGCACCCCACATGAAGTTGTAACTGCCATCAAGCAACAAAATTATTTCTATTCATTTCTTCTTGGTGTTTAGACTTTTTGTTTCTGGTGCAAACAGACCTACCTAAAGGATACTGAGTCAATCATAGACATCTTAAGTTATTTGTTAGGATTTTGATTCAGTTTCTCTCTTTGTGATATGTTGTAAATATAGTTTCAGTACAATCTATTGTGTACTATTTTAATCAAATATACACAAATGTTTCCTTCTTACAAAAAAGTTGGAAGGAAAATAAAATGAAAACGCATTAACTAGATATGGTAAAATTTAACTTAATTTACCAACAAGGGTTGTGACTTGTGGTGGAGTGTTAAGGTCAAAACTCTTTAGGTATAGAGTCGTCTTAGTTAGGGAGTGCTTTATCATGTTAAATTTTACGACGCGAATTTGAATTTAGTCGGATTTTGATGTGGATATTGGACATTTGATCAGATGAGAAAAAAATTAACTTAATTTTAGCGCCATTTTGCTATAACCATGTAGGTTGTAGGAGGAAACCACGTGGTATGCGTGGATGGTTTGGATCCTATTAGATCTATGCATTAATTATCGTATTAGAAGGATGACATATTAAAAATTGAAAGGTATCGATGAATATTAGTTTCCCTGTATGGTTTTCTTGTTTAGTCGTTGGATTAGTACGTAGAAGGATGACGTATTATATATTAAAACGTGAATCATGAGCTTAAGTGTTTTTATACAATTTTCTGATTAGTTGTTTAATTATTAGGTGGAAGGATGACGTATTAAAAATGAAATGGTGTATAAATGAATATTGGTGATCTTATAACGTTTTCTCATTGGTCGTTAGACTAGTATGTAGAAGGATAACGTGTTAAAATCTGAAAGGTGTATCAATGAATATCAGCGTTTATTGGACTAGTACGGAAAAAGATGACGTATTAAATGTCAAAAAATGTATCAACAAATAGAAGTGTTCTTATCATTGACATACAGTACGTAGAAGGATGACATATTAAACATCAAAAAACATATTAACAAATAGAAGTGTTCTTATCATTGGCATACAATACGTAGAAGGATGACGTATTAAAAGTAAAAAAACATATCAACAAATAGAAGTGTTATTATAATTGGCATATAATACGTTGAAGGATGACGTATTAAAAGTAGAAAGGCGTATCAGTAAATAGGTTGTGTTGGTTCCTATCACGTTCTCTAACTAGTCATACCTCGTCGTCTTTTATTGAGAATATAGTGACAAATTCAGAATGGGGGATTTTTACATGCCTTGATTGGTCATTCTACTCGTCGGTAATAAGGAAAAAATGTCGAAAAAAGTATGGAAAAATGGTTTATATTCTACGATGGAAAAGTCATTCGACATGTCTTAATACTTAAGAGTGCTTTATTAATGATTAGAGTACATTGCACACCCAAAATTGACAACAACATCGGTGTAAAACTAAGAGATAATTTATCATTTTATACCTATTTTATCTTTATTATTAAGTACAATTTATTTTGCAATATTTAGATGAGATATAATAATTAGGGGTGATAGAGTAAAATTATCATTTTATTTATTATTTCTTAAAGGTGTGTGTCAAGTTATACATCACCGAAGAGAGTAAATTCTATTTTTTCCACACCTTGGTGTAGAACAAGATCACTTTGTAGGAATATCACATCCATGTCATGGTTAATTACCTTTGTAGGTGTTAATTAACTACCTTTTTAGGTGTACAATTATCACTAATATCAACTATAAATCTAAGAAAGTAAAAACCATTGTGCCTATCACTTTTGCAAGAAATTGATTGAAAGGGATAGAAATGGAATATCTATTGTTATTTACCTAATTATCAAACCTAGTACTATACTTTAAATAGTTTGCTATAATTTGTGGTGTTCTTTTCATCTTATTTGAGAGGATAAAGTTGAAAGCTCTCCACATTTTCTCAAGAGAATCTTGGTCTTTAGATTGATTGATTTAACTTTTCAGACACTAAATCCCACTAGATATTTAGGAGAATTTTACCATTTCGGTTTTAAATAAAAATTCCATCTCAATAATTTTTTAATTAAAAAAAATCAATTTAAATAGATTAGGTGACTTTGTAAGTATAATATTGATAGTTAAGTGACTTTGACGTCATAAAAGAAAGTTAAGCGACTTTTTGAGTTGATAACCATTAGTTAAATGACTATCTGAGATATTATTTCCGCATTTGAAGTATTACAAAGACACGGAGACTATGAAATAGATGTTTTATCAAAAGGAAAGTAACATAGCAAAGGAAAGTGAAATCATACAATCAACACCAAAGGCAATAAATTGAGAACATTTATAAACTAAATCCTAGCACTTGTCCTCAACCACATTTCCATTGTTGATAGTCTCCATGTTTATAGCAGATTTAGCTTTCCTTGGCTTGAACCATGTAGCACAAAATAGATAAAGCACAAAGTTTATGACTCCCAATATAGCAAGAAGTCCATAGAAACAATCAAGCCTTCCATAATTTATGTTATCAGCAAGCCAATCATGACCACCATTGCTTCCTGTGACCTTCTTGATAATAGAAACTAAAAAACTACTAACAAAGAAACCAAGAGCAAGTGTTGTCAAGAAAAGACCAGTGCTCATAGTTTTCATCCCTTTTGGTGATTGTGTTATGAAGAAATCGAGTTGCCCCGTGTATATGAATCCCTCCCCTGCTCCAACTAGAAAGAATTGAGGGATCAAATAGAACACACTAATAGGCAATGTTGATATGTTCCGCCCCGTAGACTTTGCTACTGATAACCTTTTCATCTCAACTAAAGCAGCTATTCCCATTCCCATTGTAGACAACACAAGTCCTATGGCTATTTTCTGAAGGCTAGTAAAACCTGCATGACCAAAAGTCCAAAACAAGTAGTAGTAATTAATTAACTCGCAAGTTATTCATACGTGTTAAATGTTGTGTTTGACTATATATATACCTGGTTTTCCTTTCAACTTCTGCCATAGTGGCATGATGAATCTGTCATAAATAATCAAAGTGATTAAGATGGCAGAGACAAAAAAGACGGTAAGAGAGCCTGCTGGAATTTTGAATTTGCCAACGTTACGTTCCATAGTAGCAGCTTGTTCAACTGAAAATGTGATCATTTGTGCATAATTTGTCCAGAAAAGTATAGTTGTAGCCCAAATTGGGATCAACCTAGCCATCATTTTAACTTCCTCCACTCGAGTAACCGTGCACAACTTCCATGGATTTGGATTCAAATCATGATCCTCAAAATCACCTTGTGCTACAATAGCAGCCTTGTCCAAACACCGAAATTGATCAGTGTGTTGAATCCTTGAACCGTCTGGATTCATCTCGTATAGCATACCAACATCATATGGAACATCCATCTTCCTTTTCCTTGTAGCAGCCAAAATAACTTGAAATATTTGAACTATAGGACTTCCTGAACTTCTCTTGTACCGATACCTCTTAGTACCCGCGAAGAAGATTATAATTGCAATCACCATAGATATACAACAAATACCATAAGCCCAGCTTCTTCCAACTTCATCCTGAACATAAACAAGCACTGTAACTGCTGTCAATGTTCCAATACTTATAAATATGAAGAACCTATTGAAAAAATACGCCATTTGTGATTTTTCCTTTTCGTCTTTCTCATCAAATTGATCTGTCCCAAATCCAGACACACTAGATTTTAATCCACCAGTGCCTAATGCTATTAGATATAAAGCCAAGTATAGTATTCCCATCTGAAATCCATTTGCCGGTTCGCAGTACTTGTCATGAGGATGACAAGTAGGTGGCCTTAACTGTGGCATCCCTGTTGTCACAGTTAACATGCCAGTTCCCTGAATCAAATTTAAAAAATATTATTTTTTAACACAATTAAAAGTAGACGATCGATCAATATTTGTTTAGTTAATTTACCAGTGCTTGTATAAGAGCAAAGATTGCAATGGTTTTGTATCTGCCAAGGAAAGAATCAGCAAGAAAACCTCCAAGTAATGAGAGGAGAAAAGCTGTGCCCATGAAATCTGTGACTATATTGGCTGATGCTGCACTTGGTAAATGCATTGTACCACCCAAGTATGTAACAAGATTTACTGCTATTCCCATTGTTGAAAGCCTTTCATTTATTTCAATTCCTGTCAAATTCAGTAATGAAGTATCTCGATTATGCATCGCGATTTACAAATTTAACTAAATAAAAGTTTCCGTCCTCTTTTTTTGTTTAAATTTGACTTTTTATTTTTCGGGTTCTAGAAAACACTAAGGAGTCAAAAAAAAAAAAAAAGTGTGAAAAATGCAAGTGAAAAAGAGAAAGGAATATCTCCCTACTTTTATGATATGTCAATCAGAAAATGACATGACAAAAGGCATTTCAAAAGGTGGTCCCACAAAATATTGATGTTTTAGAATTATACTCCTTTCGTCTCAAAATAAATGTCATATTAACAAAAGTAATCTTCATAAAGAAATTAGTGAATATAATGTGTAGTTTACGAAATTATCTTTATTTAATAAATGTCTCATGAAAATTGAACACTATAAAGTAGATGAAGTATAAAGGTATAGTTGGAAAAGCATACGGAGTACTAATTTTTGTATTGAATACCTAAAGTGACATTGGGATAATTTTGGTTTTGCTAAAGTGACGCTAATTAATTTTGAGATGGAGGGAATAGCTATTAGGCTGTAATTAAATCATCCAGGAGATTAAAAATCTTTATACTACTACATTTGAGTATATAACATATTTTAAAACCCACAAAATATTGGAATATGATAGTACTATATATAATATTTGATTATATTCCCATTCCTTAGTGAGGGGAAAAGTTGATATACTGATTGGTAGTGGTAAGGACTGTGTACAATCTACCCTCCCCATACCCTACTTGTGGAATTTCACTTGGTACGTTTTTCTCTTCAACTGTTAACCTCAAAGAGTACTACTACTAGAGTTGAAAATATGGAAGAAGGAATTATTACTAACCAAGAACAAGAGCAGCAGGCATCCAACCACCAGTTTTAGTTCTATCAGCAGGGAGACCCTTGTAGTTAACAGCATCTGCAACTGTCCAACTCATCTGTAGTAAAACGCATATTGGAAACAAGTTATTCCGAGATTATATAAAAAAAGAAGAATATTGAATCTCCATTGACTATAATAATAAGATATAAAAGTAAATATTCTATTACCGTTTCTTTTCCAAACACTACTGAAAAGTGAATAAGCCTTGGGAAAATAATGTTATGTTGTTATTGACACTTGGTTTTGCTTGTGAGTTGTATCCTTTTTATAGGCAAAAGATTTGTAATTACACTGTAAAGTGACCCCCCCACTATACAAAATTAAAAAAGACAGAGTTTGGTGTTAGGATTAGGCCTATCCCATTTTAACATGGAAGGTTCTAGGATTTTGATTGATATAATTTAGTTATCTGGTTCTCAAGGTTGATATTTTAAAGTTGATTTTGATTTGTACAAAGTGGGAAGGTGATAGATAGATAGATATTGGTGCCAAAGAGAATCTGGAACATGCAATACCTCCTTTTTGGTGTATCCAATTGATGATATACATTGGTTTTGGATGTTGTGAGAGTGTCCCATGCCTCATTTTTGAATTTTTAAGTGCTTTTGTTACCCCACAACTTGAAGGAATAAAAAGCTAACATCTTTTGTTTTCCACCATTGTTTTTCTGTATGGACATAAACATATAGTACTTGACAAGAAGCTACTAATAATGATCACTATGAAAATTGAATTATTCTCCATCAGGTATAGTGATAATACTGATAAAAGACGTTATATGGAATAAATAATGGATGTGTATTGACCCATGTTCTAGAGTTCACCATTGCTTCAAAAGATTTTAAAGTCAATGTGCACCATTATCTTGTCTTGGAGGCAATTAGTGGTTATGAAATAACAATTGAGAAGTTTGTCTGTTGAAGTCAACATCACATCCAAATTACTACTATTTGACAATTTGATCTAGTTTGGTTGGGTACTGTTTTGGTTAATTTAATTATGTACTCTTTTGTTTAATACTTGGCCTCTTTGGATTGGACACTAATCGATGAATTGTTAACAACGCGCTTTGGTTGGGTAATAACAGGATCTTGTTTTAGGGGTGGTAGGCATTTTTAGGCACGTCTTGTTTGCTTGTGAGTTGTGTGTTTTATCTGCCTTTTAAGTTCAAGGACAGAGAAAATTTACTTGTGCATACTAAATGTTAAAAGAACAACCCATTGTCAAGATAAATAGTAAAAATAATGATACACTATACTCGAGCTCAAAGTCTCTTGCCAAAAGAAAAAGTAGTCCATAGGAATAGTTCTTTTATCAGTAAATTCCAAAGTAATACCTACAGATGAAAGAATATAAATTAAAGTTGATATATAAGCTCCAAATGAACCTATTTACAACCAGAAACTGCAGGGTGTTAAAAAGTGTACAATTAGCTATCTTCGATCTTCCATTTCTTCTTTCTTTCTCTGATTTTCTACAGTTACTTCTAAATCTTCAAAAAGTTGAATACATTTTTGACAAAAAGTGAGAACCTTGTTAAAGGCCGCATAGTTCTCAAGTAAAACCAAATGGAAAACAGGTAATTGGAAAACCTCCATTGCACAGGTGCAAACCTCCAGAATTTATCCTATTTCTGAAGGCTACCCTGCCAAATAGTAAGCTTTCTGTATGACCTTGCAATTTGTACTCATTTGCATCATAAAAGGCTGTGGTACTATCCGAGTTGAACACATCTTTATTTGTATCTTTCTCAAAATGCTTGATGTAACTCCTTAAGTCATCATGAGCCTGATTGCTTTCTGGTGACTTCTGACCAAAAGAGAACTGAGATTGTTGTCCTGGATCACTGCCTCTTTGTGAGACTTGATACAGTAGAGGTTCATTGTTGCAGCTGTTAGCGGTTAAACTTGAATCTTCATGACTATCTGTGTGCTGAATGCGGCCAGCTATTATCTGTTGGAAGAAATCAACTTTATATATGACTAAATTGTAATCAACCATCACGATTCTTCACTGTATTTTAAGATGTTATTTCCTATTGTGTGACTATGAGTCTATGACTAAGGAAGGGTAGGGAAGGGGGGAAAAAGAGTATTCTATTCATAGGTTCATGACCATATGTGTATTTTCATGAAGTTGCTTTGTCTGCTTGCCCAAGGTGATGAATAAACAAGTGAAATGGGACTTTAGACCAGAGAATGCTAGAGCTTGCTGCCAGAGGCTAGCTGTGTTTTATTCATTGTATATGCATCAACATTCATGCTTTACAAAGAAGGCTTATGGAGGTGGCATATCAAATCTCATATTAAATATCTCACAAGCTCATCATATCTGCAACCTACGCGAGTTAAAAATAAATTCACTGAAAAGGAACAAAAAGGGACAGTTGCAAGGGAAGTTGTATCTCCATCTACACAAGGGGCAGGATATAATCTAGGGAGACTTATAAAACTGAATTTGCTAAGCAATAGTATATGAGCTACTTACTTCATCAAAAAAAAAAGTGATTGTCCAGTTCCTATGTGATCTCAATCCCTATTGATTGAAGTTTTAAGTGAGAAGAAATGTTCTTGATTTGGATTTATGAGGTGTCGACAAAATTCTTTTTGGACAACCGAGAAATCCCTGAGAACTAATGACGCGTGATTTGCAACTCAGTGGAACAAGGATCCACCCCTTTACCCTTCTCCACATTTATATCAACTTTACTTACATGGAAGAGTTCGAACTCGTGACCTAACCCATACATCACACGTCGTACTCATATCTCTAGACCAAAGCCCATGTGGGGTTTATAAATTTGAGAAGAAAAGTTTTGGATCTCCAAGATGAAGCAAAATAGGCATCAGTCAATCTCCCAATGGTACAAACAGTAGAGTACAATACTATCATGCCTTAAATGTTCCTCCTTTTTTTAGTCGTAATAAAGAACTATTCTCGCGTAAATCATACTGTGGATCCCATATCAATATTGCCCGTAAAAATTATATTCACCTGTCTTTCTATTTCATTTTTATTCAACTTCAAGTTGGTCAACATTAATTTGACTAAACACTTTCGGCATTAACAATCTCTCATCTCACTTTCGGCATAAACTGATGTGCCTGTTTAGAGTCTCTTCTTCAACAAAACAAAACTATAACATACTCCCTCTGTTCTCTTTTCAACCTTGTTGTCTACCAATCCAATCTATTGATCATGACTCAAGAATGCAAGGCATGTCTGCAGATTTGCAGGTACACTAAACAATACTCCCTCCCTAGCATTTTATATGGCACTATTTCCTTACTACTCTCCAAAAAGAATAATACCTTTCTATATTTGGAAACTATTTATCTAAAAACTTCCAATTTTACCCTTAATGATATTCCATTATAGCCACAGAAATATCATGGCATGTTTAAGACCATAAGTTCCAAAGTCTTTCCTTCCTAAACTTGGTGCCCAGTCAAACCACACCACATCATCAATTCAAACAGAGGGACGTATAGTAACGCAAAACACACTAACCTAAATGACGTCAACTCTACTTCCATCAGCTGCAGATAGAGCCTTATAACCAGCAATGATAGGGTATCTACTGAAAGACACGGGTGTAACTTCAAGTCTTTGAATTGCAGTCTACACTACTTGGGTAATTATATAAGTTATTAAGATGACTTTAGCAGTCAAAATGAACAGTGAAGTACATATGTGCCGATTGATACCCAGGGAACCTACATTCTCACAGACATCACCCTTTCAATGAGAGGAACCTGTTTGTAGTTGGAGTAACTTACCGGGAAAGACGTTGACATAGCACTTGGACTCCCTAGTAGGACAGGAACAGCTACACCAGTTGTAGTAGTAGCTCCAACAGAGCTATGAGATGGGTATTCTGGTGCTGAGAAGTCAGAGCTATCAAAAGTTGATATGGATACACACTCATCAAAATATGTCAGTGCTTCTTCAGTAAGACGTTTTGTCATTTTTTTCCTCTCATTACTTCTCTGCAGTGAAATATAAGGCCAAAGAGTGTAAGCATACATAGTAAGAGGTCAAAAAATCAAGGGACAGAAGACTCATTCTAAATTGTTTAGATGTCTATGCCATGAGGTCAAGATGCATTAAGTAATTGCTGAAGTTAAATGACAGGAAAGATGAAAGAAAGTAACAAAAGGGCATGCCCAAGCAACTTTATCTCATTTTATCTAGTATGTGTAATACTTCCACCTTCTGGTGGATGCGATCACTGCTAATCTAGTCTAATTTTGTAAAACTGCATATCCATCTTAAATTCCACATTTCTACAACACCTCTTGTGGATAAGTTCAACCTTCTGGATAACATAGACCCATACGGGTCTCACAATTTTATAAAGCTTGCATTTCACTTTGGTATATGATTTTTTGTCGCATAGCAGTCCTGTAGCACTACTCCATTTCAGCCAGGAGCCAGAAAAATGTAAGGAATGAACAAGGATATTCTTGTAAGAAGTGGCAACTGTCTAGGGTAAGCAAGACAAGAAGACGAAAAGGCCAGCAACTCCCTTAATCTCAAGGTAGAGGATGAAAACAAGAACCCTGCTGCACCTATTTCTACATATGCTACTGCATACACACTGTCATTGCTCTCATAGCATCCAGGATGCCCTGGTAACTAAAACTGCAGCTAAATAAACAAGTCTACCTACTTAATATGCTACATCAACAGGACACAGGTATAGCTTAAATTTTGCACTTCTATTTCCTATTTTCTATGTAAGTTGGAGATAGAGAAGGAAAAGACTAAGAAAACCTACTTTTCTTCCTGCACGAGATCTCTGAGGAGGTAAGGGCTTAGGATCAGACAGTATCTCCTTGAGAATCCTGCTTATCTCCTGGCCTCGATGCTCTTCAACAGCAAGATCTGATCGAAGTTTTCGAGCCCTCTCTTCAGACTGCAAATTTTATGTAACAGCAAACTTCAGCAATGAATGACAAGGAGATAGAAAGAGAAAAATATGATTACAGTCATAACTTTGAGACACTCCACATGCAGAAGCCTAATATACAAGAGTACTCCCCATGACAGACCTCTAAAGAACCCCAAGAAAACGGAGTCCTTCTTAGTATGCATTCAAGCTTCTTCGCATTAGGAACTGCGAGATTGTGATATTCGTTATTTTATTTTATTTTTGTTGACAAAGGAAATATTCTTTAGTTTTATCCCTATTGCCAACCGGAAAAGTAGCAAAAACTGAGCCAAACAACACAAAACTGGTGCATCTTCACATTTAACAATAGATACAGAAGCCCTCTATATAAGAATGGCCAAAAGAATTATCCCTCTACCAATCGTCAATGAAAGAATCACCTCATCAAGTTTTCTGGCATATTCCCTTCGAACATCTGACACTAATTCAACAGCCTCAGGGTTGACCAAGTTAGGTGGGATATCAGCAACATTAGCAGTTGTAATAGCATTAACATTGTTCCTTCGGATAGCCTAAAATAAACGCAAAATAAGGAAAAATGTAAGAGAGACAACTTTTTAAGTAAAAGGCATGCATGTCAACAGTACATGCTTTAAGTTGAAAATAGATTAATCTTTATCCCAGAAAAAAAAAATTGAAGATACATTAATCAGAACTTTTCCATGATCAACGTGGACATTGAATATAAGACATTCTTCTGCAGACAAAAGCTTTCACCTTCCACAAGTCTTTTGATTTCCATTATCTCTAGTTATCAAAAGCCACATGCATATTTGTATCAATTACCAAAATGAATTAAAAAGACGCATGGATTAAATAGCCACACACATATTCATATTAATGACCAAACTGGATCAAAAAGCAACATGCATAATCAAAGTAATAACTTGAAGATCTTCACAAAAATAAGACTGACATCCTTGCAGAATCAGATTTGTAAGACGGCACTTACCAAAAAAAGAAAAGTATTTGAAAAATGTTAATCAAAAATCCTCAAGTAGGACAAGCGAAAATTACTAGTGCCGACACTAGCCAGTTTGAATACCATCAGATACCAGGACATTTCCTTGAGAGGTAGTTATTCTTGTATCCATGATACCATTGGAACTTACATCTTCAAGGTCAGACTGAATATCGGAAATAGCACGCCTCACTTCGGAGCGAACAGTCTCATATATTCCGCTAGTAGCAGTATCAGCACCCCACTGGTCACTTTGAACTGACTGAAATATAATAAAGATACAAAACCATGTTACATAGAGTTTCTACAGAAATGAGGAAATCAAGCTTTTTGTTCCTTAACTATTCAGTCTTTGACAAGATTATACCCTGGTTTCTGAAGTTCCCATCCTTGTCCCCCAATTATATCACATTAAAAGTTTGTTTCCACCTAAGTCAAACGTCAATACATTTTAGTAGAGAATGATTTTTACTTTTCATTTGGTAGATATATATATATATATATATAGTTCATCCACTACAAGTGAAAATGGAACTATTGAATATTCTTGAGCAAAAATGAACTAGAACCACAAAAAAACTATTCAGCTATCATGCTTTTTGTTTTTCCCGATCATATAGGTGTATAATCAATATACAGCATAAGCAGTAAAGGAGGGCTGCTTGAATTAGGTTTCAGAACTTCCTGTCTTTAAAGAAATATTTGTTTGCTTTTAACCAATAATCAATGTAAAATGAAAAGAAATGTGAAAATCCACTTCCAGTTGTCTCGCTTCCAACTGATGGAGACAGCACTACTCTCTAAAAAGTTCTATTGACGTACGCTACAAACATACTCTCTAAACAGTGTTTAGGAAGAGAGGTGATAATTACATAGTTAGATAGACAGCAATACAATATGCTCACCTTCATTTGCTCACAAACAGCTCTTATGGTCTTCTCTTCGGCTTCGGACAAAGAACATGTTGAAACTCCATCTTCCCAATTTGGAATATGCAGACTACTCTGGAAAAGAAAACAATATCTGAGATCACAACTGCAGCCTAAAACAATTGAAAATAGTTATTGTGCTACCACACAAATTATACTCACAGCAGAATCATCTTCAGAATATTCAGTGACTTGACCACGCATCATTGCTCCTTGTGAGCTCTTGGCTTGGCTGATTTTATCAGTATCATTTCTAACAATATTGGTATTTTTGGAACTGTTAGCTACCTTTTTCGATGAAACTCTCTGGACGGTGTTTGATTGCAGCTCCTTTTCACTCTACCATCATATTAAATTTAAGTAAGAATCTAGCACGTAAAAGGGGTCCAACCTGAATACGATTCTGACACACTAAAACAATGAGAAAAAAGCAAGTTCAAATCTAGCAGAGGTCGTAGATATATAGGAGACAACTTCCAAAATACATGTTTGGTTTCTGTAATACATATACATCATATATAATACCCGTTTCAAAGTCAACTCAACGATAATGGATATTATTCATATCCGTTTGTGAAGCAGAATGAATAGCATCCATATAGAAACTACCCAATCACATCCAATAGTAATAACAGTTCACCAAGTCCTTGCCAGTTGGCTACTTTTACTGAAAATGATGCTACTACTTTTGAGCACCATGGCATTGCATCAACCATACTACTACATATGTCAAGGTGGAGGACTATTTGGTCAAATACTTCATCTATTTTCTCTGCCTATTTCAATCAGCAGTAAATCATACAAGTTACAACGACCAGTTTAAGTTATGACAAGCAACCACATGTCAAGTGTTAACATATACTATACTTCCAAGTTCCAATTTAGACATAACATTTCAGATTCACCTACTAGTTGCAAAGACAATATACCATTCCGTACAAAAATAGAACAAATGATAAAAAGAAAAAGTCAAAATTTCCACAATCTAATACTCTAAATCACAAATTGCAAACCTCATAAGCAGATCCGTAGTGTCCTCTGGACACAGAACGACCTCGAACTCTTGAAACACTCCGCCCAATCCCAGTTTTAACAGCGGAGTCTCTGGTAACCGTCCGTCCCCTCTCTTCCACAATATCACTAACTGAACTTCTCCTCGTAACACCAGAATTATCCTTTTCCTTGAGTTTACCTTTGTCATTCTCGGTGCAGAAGAGAGGATTATCGCATTTATTGGAGAATTCTGAATCAATGTCGAATTTTGACGAAGTTCTGGAAATTGCGCTTACACTCAAGGATCGTTTTCGAACAAACGGAGGAGCTTTGGAAGATGAAGAATTTGAATTGGAGTTGGCGGTTCCTCTACGTGAAGTAGATTTGAAGGCGGAAGTCGCCATTTCCAAATTGTCACGAGATATCAGTGAAGCTTTTCCGAAAAAGAAGAAAGTTTCGTTGGAGAGAAAGAGGAAAATAAAAATAAAGCGGTAATTACGAGAAAAAATATTAAATTTAAGAGCAAAAGACAAATGACAGATTATATTTATTCGTACTAGTAAAGTGGCGTGTTGATTTGATTAACCAAGTAGTCAAGGTTGATGCACTCACTGATTGAAAAATAAAATCGTGTTTAAACATTAATTTCATTTTATTTTAATTACTTTAGAAAGATGAACATGTCTCTGAGTTAACATGTGGCATATGCATGTGGTTAAATAACTTATTGATAAAAATTGTTACGTATTTATTGCGAAATAAAATAATGCAACTATTTTGGAATTTGGATTATCCTAATGAAAAATGAGATATTCAAGTAAATAGAACTTCAATTTATTTTTTACTGATTTATTAATATTTTTTAAAATAAAAATTGTTAAATAAACATCACTTAAACATTTAGGGGTCGTTTGGTACAAAGATGCATAATGCAGGGATTACTAATGCACGGATTAGTAATGCAGAGATTAGTAATGCAATGTTTAGTAATGTAGAGATTAGTTTTTATCAAGTGTTTGGTTCATGTTTCCCATTTAATCTTATGCTTGGTTTAAAATTCTAGAAAAGTTTATTTCCTATTATACCCTTGAGTTATTATGAGATTTTTATATTTCATTTAATTTGTCAAATTAAATACTAAAATATATTAAAAATTTATTATTAAATTTTGAGCTGTGATATGCCACCATAGAGATCCTTGATAGCACGGTATATTAACCTTAAACTTAACATAGATTTAAGGCTACTTAAATTGTTCAAATACACAAAGCTTATTTTTTTTTAAAAATATAGTTCAAGTGGTCAATTGACGAACTACATATAAAAAAGAATCGAAAAAATCAACTCAATATAATAAATCAAACATGAGAAAAAAAAATTAATTTGTGAAATCATCAAATTACGTGGAACGAATTTGGAGAATTTAAAAGAATATTTATAAATATTCTCATATAAATAAAAAAGAGCATTAAATTACAAAAAAAATTAGGAAAAAAGATTTGGGGATAGTTTAGTCATTTAGGGGTCTTATCCAAGGATTGTTAAACCTTGGATTAGTTATCCCTCCCTTTTCTACGAATAAAATAAGACCTTGTATGAGGTATAACTAATCCATAGATTAGGTTAAATAAAATAACCAAACAATTTTTTTGTTGGACTAAATTTTAATCCATGAACTATTTTGATTAATATCTCCTGCCAAACGGGTCCTTAGGAAGTATTTGTTGAAAGAGAAATATGACTTAAGATTATAGTTAAGTTACATTATCCGTCAGGTAAAATATCCAAAATAGAGAACAGTGATTTTTTCTTTTATTGTTCTATATGAAAAAGGGAAAAAAAAGTAAATAAATATTCATTTCAAAATTATGTGGTGAAAAGAAAACATAAAAGAAAGAGTTTAAATTCTTCGACAAATTAAAGATTCCAATTACAATAAGTATAGTCATGGTTATAAGTTGACCAGTTTGAAACTTGTATTATTTATATAATATACTAGTAAAATTATTTGCGCT
Organism: Solanum tuberosum; assembly: GCF_000226075.1. Classification (NCBI taxonomy): domain Eukaryota; kingdom Viridiplantae; phylum Streptophyta; class Magnoliopsida; order Solanales; family Solanaceae; genus Solanum; species Solanum tuberosum. Next base: position 497,578 of record NW_006239019.1, read on the forward strand.
TTGCGCGAAAATTTAATATTATGAAATTTATAAAAAGATACTTAAAACATATCAGTCATTAAAACCAAAACACGATATTATCTTACATACAAGATTATATAGTAACAAACATTAATAATGTAAAGGAAAATAAAAATTATTACATCTTATCATTTATCCTTAATAACATAAGCATAAATAAATGACTATAAAAATATATACCAAAATCTGTAACATAAGCAATGGTGTCAGTGAGCCACTCAACAGGAGCATAGTACACAAATATTTAATTGTGAAGAAGAAGAAGTTCAGATTTTTTGTTGTTTTAGAATTAGAATGAGAGGAAATTCCTCTATTTATAGACAACAAATGGTAGTGTGAAAAAATGTTTATTGTGCCTTATCGAAAATGTTACTACTATTTGGAAAAGTTGCAACCCTTCGAAAATGTTACAACCTTTCATAAAAGTCACAACTCTTCATTAAAGTCGCAACGTTTATAAAAGTCACAACTTTCATAAAAGTCACAATTTTTCATAAAAGTCGCAACTCTTTTATTAAAATCGCAATTTTTCATAAAAGTCACAACTTTTCATGAAAGGGGAAGGCTAATTTTGTAAATAAATAAATTAAAAGAGAATTATTGTTTGTAGTGGCGCCATGTAAGCGGGCCTAAGGTTCTCTTTTATATATATGATATGATATGATAATAAATATGCTAATTATTTTTGTAATTAATTTTTATGTAGGCAAATAAAATGGGGAGGAATTATTTTTTTCAATACTTGATATCTTATTAATGGTTGATTTTTAATGTTGAATGAGTTATATGTCTGTTGTTTTATTAGACATAATATATATATATATATATATATATATATATATAATGCGTGTGTGTGTGATTTTTTTGGATCAATATCAAATAGTACTTGTAGAGATCTATAAATTGGCAATTGTAATTTGGGATAAGGGATTGAAAAATACCTTAACTTTAGTCGAATTTACTGTTGCGATACTAAACTTTCATGAGGACCTATTACGTCCCTAGACTATTTAATACAATATTTTTTACCCATGAACTATTTAATAGTGTATTTTAAAGGTATATATGTGCCCACGTGGACACATTACTATTTATAATTTTGCATTATTTTTTATGTCCACGTGGGCAAATATATATGTTTAAAATATGGTATTAAATAGTCTAGGGAGGTAATAGGTCCTCATGAAAATTTAGTATCGCAACAACAAATTCGACCAAAATTGAGATATTTTTCAGACCCTTATCCCTTGTAATTTCATACGTTAAACTTATCCACTATTTTATCGATTAATATAAAAATAATTTTTAATTTTTCAAAATTTATCAATTATTTGATGAATGTATTTTTAGAAAGTTGAAAAAGAACCATGAAGTGAAATACTATTGACAATCTCTCTAATGATAATTAGATTTTTATAATTTTTTACATATTATATTCAAAAAATAGTTATTATCACAATTTTCTTTTATGTTGGTTCTATTAATATATTAATAATCACGTTGATAATTTTTTCACGAAGTTCCTTCAAATTTCTTATAATGATTGTCAACAACATTTCATAATACTCTATTGTTGATAATTGGACAATAAAAAAATCATTGAATAATATATTTACATTTTTTTTTAATAATAAGATTAAGAACTATTTGACTATTTAAAATTACATCACTTTTGTACTAGGCATAATACATAAATTGGACCTTAAACTTGACTTCGAATTTTAAGTATGACCTCTAACTTTCAAAGTGCACAAGTAGGCACTTCAACTATCCAATTCTTAAACAAAAAAACACACGAATCCAACCTGGCATAACGCGTGATTGAGACGCAATTCAGGCGCGTCAGAGGTATTTTTTGAGGCCCACAACAGTAAAAAAAAAGCGGAAATGACAATTTTACCCTTAATGAATCCCTTTTAAATATATCTTTATTTTTTTCAAATCAAAATCCCATTTTTCTTCTTCTTCTTCCTAATTCTAGTACTCAAGCTTTTTTTTCTCTTTTTGTGCACAATTTCTGGTCGTTTTTTATGTAATGGCTTCTAATTTTTTTTGTCATTATGTAAAAAGAGCAAATTGGGAAAAGAAAATACGACCCTACCCTTTTGTATTTTAATTTCTTTCTTTTTTTTAATTATAAAATACGTGTAATTTTTTTAAAAAACAAACTTAAGTTTTTTTTTGGGGCGTGAGGGGCTGGTAGGTGGTGGATGGGGGGCTGGTAGGGGGGGAAGGG
>NW_006239019.1:502058-537897 GCF_000226075.1 Solanum tuberosum
TGGGTGGGGCGGGTCGAGGTAGGGGTGAAAAAAAAGAAATTTTGAAGTTGAAAATATTTTTTAAAAATAAATTTCAATTTTTTTTTGGGGGTGGAGGGGTTGGTAGGGGGTGGGTTGGGAAAAGAAAAGGCAAAGAAAATATGACCCTACCCTTTTGTATTTTAATTTTATTTTTTTTAATTATAAAAAAACGTGTAATTTTTTAATTACATGGCAGCCACTGAGTGGCTCAATAAGCCACGTAGGCGCATTTGTATATCACACAATTTGGCTGTAGGATTCGCGTGTTTTTTTGTTTAAGAATTGGATAGTTAAAGTGCCTACTTGAGCACTATGAAAGTTAGAGGTCATACTTAAAATTTGAAGTCAAGTTTAGGGTCCAATTTATGTATTATGCCTTTGTACTAACTTGTTTTTAATAATTCCATAGCATTTTTGGAAATCTCAAAATGATTGCATCTTTTTACACAAATATTCCAACCCAATACTGCAGTAATTTAGAACTTGGCACTAAAATACTATCATCTAGGGCTCAACAACAACAATAAAGCTAGTCCCATGACTACCACTCTAGCTTGGGTTCCTACACCAAAAAGCTTCATTATGCTAAACACTGTTGGTGCTTTCAACCCTCATACCCACACTCAAGGAATCGGTGAAGTCTTTTGTGATTTTCTATGGAATTGGATAATTGATTTTGCAAAGAGAAGTGAATTGAACTACACCTTTGCAAACATAAGTACTGACATTGTTCCGCAGCCTACAACTTGCAATAGCTCATAATTTGATACCACTGCATATCAATAGATGCCAAACAGGTTCTTCAACATATTCAAAACACAGCTAACTCTCATATGTCATTTTTTTATGATTGTAGGCACCTCCTCAACCACCTGAATGATTCACCACTTGCAAATGAGTACAAGGAGCAAAATGCAGTCGCTGACAAAATGACATAATTTGGTTTCTTCAATGAATGGTGACAACATAAGGTTATTTAACCAATCTCATATTTTTGTTATGAATCTCCTAGAAGCAGATCAAAGAGGGGTTACAAAATCAAGAATTACAAGATATGCTCCATCCAACACAAACAATTTTTTTTTCTGTGATTAGTTCACAACTTTTTTGCTCTAAAAGTTTTTGTAATGTTGGTATTAAAAGTACAACTAATGCTAATCATCCTTCTAGTTCTAAGGATAGAATAGATACTAGTACTCACTCTTTGTATTCTACTGATAGGAATTCTATCTCCTATGTACACTTTCTCTGAAATTAATATAAGTTGACCTACTTTATAAAAAAAAAATTATTTTTAAAAATTAAATATCATTTTAATTATTATAGTAATTAAGAAATAAATATTTTTATAAAGTGGTTAACCATTTAGGCCCAATTTAGTTGGAGGTATTAAGTGAATCACATTTCGATATAAAATTTGAAATATTTCTTTTTAAAAATTTGACATATGGAATTGTGGTAAAAATCACCCAATTTTGGGCAAAAAGCCACATAAGATAGGCCTCGAGCCAAGGTCCCTAATATTGGCGCGCAATAAACCCTTCTCCCAAATCTCTAGGGTTTTAGCACACTTCAATCCGACAAAGTTTCCGATACCTTCGTCCCCAACATAGCTGAACTTCTTCAGCTTCTATGCATGAAACTTCACACGCTTAACCCTCAAACCTCATTTGCTCAATCCAATCCCATGGCCTTTTCAACTGGCATTCGTCTATTACGCTGCTACCACCACCACTTCACTTTCACTGCAATACCATCCCGCTTCTCGGGGCTCCGAAGAGCCTCGTCTGAGCTCCGGTTTCTTTCATCAGTGACTCCGCCGAGAAAGCAAGTCCGACCGGTAAGTGCCCGGCGGAAAGTCACTGAGGAAGAGGTTGGAGATGAAGGTAATGGCAGTGTTATTCTTAGAGATAGAGACGGAAATGAGGGCGGAGGAGGAGGAGGAGGAGGGGAGAGAATTGTACTTACCGAGCTTCACAAGGAGGCTACTGAGGCATACATGTCTTATGCAATGTCAGTGCTGCTGGGTCGCGCTTTGCCTGATGTTAGGGATGGGTTGAAGCCAGTGCACAGGCGAATACTGTGAGTTTTCTTAGTTGAGAAATGTGTGGATAGATGGAAGTACCCGAAGGGATATTGGTATTAAAGCTCATTTTGGAGGAATGGAAAAAAAATACTCTAGTTTGGCTAGTCTTTGTTTCTTATTTTTGGTGATTCTCTAAACTAGACACATGTTACTTTATTTGGGGAAGAAATTGTAGATATGACTATAAGCTATGCATAAATATACTCCTAAAGCAATTTTTTCTATGTCAAAATAAGAAGTACCTAATAACATAAAATTGTTTTAACTTATGGAAAGCGGTAATGTTTTAGTAGGATAGAGGAGAGCAATATGATATTTCAGTTGTCCAAGCCTTGGTGATTGAAATTACTACTGAAATACACCATTGGTGTATTGTTGTCTATAAAATGTTAACTTTCTAAAAAAAAAAGCCTTGGTGATTGAATTATATGATACCTATGCTTGTGGGAGTTGACATGTATCCTATGGAATTAGTCGAGATGTGAGCAAGTTGGCCCGGACACCACAACTATTAAAAGAAATATTACTCACTCAATTCTGAAAATGTATATGAGTAATGCATTTCCAAGTATACACCTTATCCCACTTTTGCTATCAACAAACTTTTACTCTAAAAGAATATACCCGCAAGCCTAGTCTTCCATCTGATTCATGTTGATCACGGGCAAGTGTGTAGATCTAACTTCTAATTTGAAAATGTGGACTAGAGGTTTGTTTGGTAGACCTTTCTTTGCTTATATTGGATGTTTCTGTAATATTTGCCTACTTATACTTTGAATCTGTACTGGATTTATAAGTTATTATTATTTTGGCTACAGATACGCAATGCATGAGTTGGGGCTTTCTTCCAAGAAACCATATAAAAAATGTGCAAGAGTTGTTGGAGAGGTTGTTGCCCATCTCTTCTTTCTCCTACACATACATGATAAATGAATGGTTATCTGCTGGAAGTACTCTCGTGCCATCCCTATTGCAAGTATCTTATTGCGTTTTTCTCCTATTTAAGGTGCTTGGTAAGTTTCATCCTCACGGAGACAATGCAGTCTATGATTCCTTGGTCCGAATGGCCCAGGTAATGTTCCAATAAATTAACTCTTACAAAAGGATTATCAATGTCCAATAGTTGTATAATAGATTCATGCTTGCAAGTATTAGTGTTGATGGTAAACCTTTAACTTTTCTTGAAGACAAATTATTTAGTGTTGGTACAATATAGAAGCTTTCTTGAGAAGGAAAAGTATATCTAAATAGAGCACAATGGATACAGATTATTCATAATGCCTTCCCAACTAACTTGGTATTGCAGCTCTTTTGAATGATCGATTAGTTGTTTGGCTCTTTTTTTTTTTTTTTTTGATAAATGCTTTTTGCAGAAACACCCTACCTTCCCTTTTTCCATAAAGATCACCACACTCTACCTTATTAATGTCCTAAATTCATTTTCCCGTTAAACTCTAGAACCTCAGAAATCATGAGTAAGGAGTCTAGGACCAAGAAAAAATTAAAGGAGAAAAGGTAGGCTAAGTAGTTTTTTATCGTAAAATTAACTGAAGCAGTCTGTTATGTTGATCTACATCTCTGAATGAGCATATATTTTGCGAGAATAAAAGCTCAGCTTCTGCCTGCTGTAAATCCAAAAATATATTCTCAATAAAAATTCACGAGTTCCTGTGAGGTGTTTTATATATATTGGGGCGCGGTGGGGTGTTGACGGGGAGAAATAGGCATGCTATCTGAAGTCAGTAGGTCATCCATTGGCAGAGAAGATTTTAGGAGATTCCAAAGAGTCAATCTATCTCTTGTGAGAGGATATGTATTTGTACATCTGAAAAAATGGGTGACAAACTGCTTTAGCTCCTCCTGTAAAATGTTAAAAGTAGTTCATCTAATGGAAAACTTATGTAGATCTTGCTGGACAAGGTCTCTTTATAAGTTTGTTTTGGTGGTGCTCATAAAAATGAAATTGCAGGACTGGAAAGTTCCTACGACCTAAATAAGCCCCGAGTATCTATATCTTGAGTTTACCATAGAACTCATCATTAAATGCTTGGGCTAGATCATTAAAGTGGATTTCCCGCATTTTCCAATTGGGATTCTGAGGGCACCCAGTATTTTTTTCTTTTTCTGCGTGGTTGGCTGCTTGGAGAGCAGTATTAGCTGTTAGAATTTGAGGAAGAGGAGTATCATACATGTCAGCTGGTGTTGTACGTGTAAATGTTCAGGAGAGGATGTGCAGCACTTACTATTACATTGTCAAGTAGGTAGCACCTTTGGTGGAGGTCCTGAACTGGTTTGGAATACAGTGGGTTTTGCCAAGAACAATAAAGGAGGTAATGTATAGCTGGGTTTTCAGAAGAAGGAGAAGAAGACCCAAGGCATAGGATGTAGTTTCACTAGCAATGAAGCAATTAATGGTTAGTTTGGATTGAGTGGAATAAAAGAGATTTTGAAGGGGTCAAAAATGATTGTACATGTGAGGAGTAGCCTCTTGTCTCTAGTTTCTTTTGGGTGTACCCATGAGGCCCTTTTTTGCATATATGATTTTGGTGACCTTTGTAGAGAACCATATTTTGGTTTTGATTTCTCTACATTTTTATATACTACTTGCATTTGGGGATTTCCCTTCCATTAATTAAATTTACCTTATGAAAAAATTGGCCTAGGTTCTTTCTGCTCTACGTTTTGCAGTGTGCTTGGCTACTGGGTATTATTTACTTCTATTGTAAGTCTTAAAATATAATGTTTTTCAGGATTTTTCCTTGCGGTCTCCGCTCATTCGAGGGCATGGAAACTTTGGTTCAATTGATGCAGATCCTCCTGCGGCCATGCGGTACACTGAATGCCGTCTGGAAGTAGGTTAAACTCAGCTTTTATATGTTCGCTGAATCTTTGGTTGTGTTATCCATTTGAAAATCGTTGCTTCGTAATAAATCCCGAGAGACTCGAATCCTAAAGGCTACGAGTATGTACAAATGAGGCTCATGCATAGACTGTGTTTGATAGTGGTAGAGAATAAAAACTAGGATCTCCTATCTTTTCCTGAATCTAGTCCGAAATATAGGTTCTATCGCCGTTCAAAAGTCTTAATTTTTGATAAATTCAGCTATATGAGTACATAGTTCAGATAAAAGTTCTATGTCTGTTTTTCTGTGTAGCAGATTTCTTTGTCATAGTGAAACTGATGTCCGAAACCTGCATATGTTTTTACTTCTGAAGGATCTTAATAAATGCTTATCATATCACTAATTACTTTTTTGGCTTATGCTTTTTTTTTAATTTTCCGGGTTATGCTTTTAAATTATTGATATTACTTCCTTGTGGGAAAGAATAGTGATGAATTGTTCCAAACGGCTATGTTTATTACTGTGGTTACAATTTCATTAACATTCTCTTGGAGATATATTAAGCTCATCATTGTTTTTTTTGAAATTGGTAACATATATTAAGCTCATCATTGTTCCTTCTCAGGCACTCACTGAGGCCATGCTATTAGCAGACCTGGAGCAGAATACAGTCAGTTTCTCTCCTTAAAATGTGTAATAAGTTACTGTGGACGGATGCTATGTCTTGGGTTTCTTTACACTATGGTTGATGTGTTGCAGGTAGATTTTGTCCCAAATTTCGACAACTCTCAGAAAGAACCGTCGCTGCTTCCTGCTCGTATTCCGAACTTGTTGTTAAATGGTGCTTCTGGGATTGCGGTGAATCATTGACTCACTTGTTAGCTATTTAGTATCTTTTTATGGCCCCATATTCTAATATCCTGTTTCCAGCGGGCAACTAAATTTCAGAAGCATTTCTCAAATGTGATAAGTTTTTTCCACACTCTGCTGTTTTCAGGTTGGCATGGCTACCAATATTCCCCCCCATAATCTTGGGGAGCTCGTGGATGCGCTATCTGCACTGATTCATAATCCAGAAGCCACGGTAGACATATACCTCTTGATGCATGCTCATGGATTATGGATATATTCTCTTGCCTCCTCCTTACTTTTTTTTGTGTGAAATCATTTTTTGCTTTCCTTTGCAATGAAAAAAGAAGAGTGGACAGACAAGTGTTCAAAATGTTTGTTTTCTGTTATACCAATTTTATATTAATTTCCATGTTTGGTTTTTGTGTTATAATCCTGGTCATCAACTTCACAACCATTACCTTATGAAACAAAAAACATTGTTGTTTGGCAATGTTTTTAGGTGCCAAATGCTACTTTTGTACGGCTTGAAGTAAGATTCTGATTTATACATCTGGATTTGTTGTTTTCCCATGTAGTTCATGTGTGAATTTTATTGCCTTGCAGAATAGGAGGATTATGTACATAATCATTGTCTAATTTTGAGCATTCACATACTGGGAGCTTTTATGTCTTTCAAGTTTTTTAATATATATAACTGAATCTTGTAATATGCAAACCTTCTTTATTCAAATTGTTCTAAGTTGTCTGTTTTGTGTTCCATTCCTTTCTGGGGGTTTGGTTGACTGTTGAAATTGGAACCATTTCATAGCTTTAGACCATTGTTTGAACACCAGAGCTTTCTATACTTAATTGTGTAAAGACTGTGATGACTGTCTTCTTGTTTTCTATCTAGCTGCAAGAACTGTTGGAGTACATGCCTGGTCCTGACTTCCCAACTGGCGGAATAATTATGGGCAACATTGGGTAGGTTTTCTGAGCTCCTACTTATTTCTCTTCCCACTTGCCACTTACTCATAAAGATGGAAGAGAACATATCATAGAGTCCTAGATTCAGCTCATGGATACTTTACATAAGCAGGAGTAGTGTTGATTTTTGTACTTGTGGATGAGCTTAGTACTTACAATCCCCTTATTGCGACAGTTCCTTGGAAGATCCTCTAAGACTTCTGACACGTGACTGCTGTTTTGGTGGATAACACAAATCTGAAAATTGATGCATGTATGTCTAGTGTATAAATGGGTCTTAGATGTGTCTAGTCCCTTATCTTTAGTTTGCCATATTTGAGAATAGGTACCTGTGGTAGTTGTTTCTTATAATTGCCAAACATAGTCAGTTTTACCACCTAGCTTTTAGTTTTTCTTTAACAATTTATGATTGGCTAGGGTGTCATATAGTGCTTAAAGCATCTACTCAGCTAGAAAATTGCTTGATCGTTCCTTATGCCCTTTATCTGAAAGTGTTAAAAAATAAATTTTATTCTCGGATGTTTGGCAGTTTGGTAATTTCATGGCTGCACAGTGAAAAGGAATGAACCTAGATGTACTTGTAAAAAAAGTTCATTTGGTTTGGCAATCCTTTTGTTAGAAATTCTTAGTTTATATCAGTGCTATGTTCATGGCTCTTCTGCTGCTTTTTCAATGTTTTGATAGCAATCTACTTCTTGAGAGATCATCCTTTTTTTAAGCTAGTGATAAAATTTGATAACCTGATTGTTCTCTCCTATTGGTTCGTAAGAGTTTGAGGCGCATTTCCATGCCATTGTACTTTTTCTTGTTTTGTGAGAACTGAGAGTCCATCTTCCTAGAGATTTTCTTTTGTTTCCTTTCATTAGGAAGGTTAAGATCCCTGGAGAAATGAAGTATATGGTCTTTGATTTATGCAAGATTGAACAGTGTGACCAATTATATTCTCTGTCTGTAAAGAATTTTGGAGGCATATAGGACTGGAAGAGGACGAGTAGTAATTCGAGGGAAGACTGATATTGAATTACTCGACGCCAAGACAAAACGTGCTGCAATAATTATCCAAGAGGTTCCTATCTCTGCTATTTTAGTATATTTATGTTAGAAATGGATGTTGTTTGCAATTTTAATCTGGGTTGATATTTGCTTCTTATAAATGAAACAGATTCCTTATCAAACAAACAAAGCGTCCCTTGTTGAGAAAATTGCTGATCTTGTGGAAAATAAGGTAACTTTCTGATTAGTAACGTGTATTTTTGTTATTAAACTAGGGATTTCCTGTGATTAATCACATGCTTGGCCAAGCTTACAAAATCTACTTATTTTGAAAAGTGCTTTTTGCCAGGAGTGCTTTTCGAAAAAGTGAAAAGTACTTGTGGAGAATAGCAGTTTGTGTTTGGTAATCAATTTGTAAAACACATTTGCTGATATTAGAGCAACAATTTGTGTTTGACCATGGTTTCAAAAAAGTTTTTTTTTGGGGAAAATCTTCTTTTTTCAAATTATGAAAAACACCTTATGCCACATTATCAAAAAAAATGCAAAGCAACTTATGCTACTACTCAGAAACACTTACTTTTCCTAAAAACTTTTTCAAACACCTCAACTCTGTAAAATAAGCACTTCCTTGAAAATACACACTCTTGGCTCCCCAAACAGGCTATTAGTTGGTGCAACTCCAGTTGGCTCACATGTTCGCATGAGCCTGCTTCTCTACCTTCTCCCACTTATATACCAAGCTCCTTCCGGAAGAAGAGAACAAATATTCAATGTGTTACTTTGGTTAGTGCCACTAACTTAGTGGCATATGTTATTGTTGCCCCTCTCCACTTATTACCTGTCTCTTTGTGTAAGAAGGAAAAAATCCACTTACTGATATACTTTACTCTGATGAGCAATGTATATTGTTCCTTTCTTTCAGAAGAATAAACTTGTTGTGCTTTTCTCATGCACCCTTGTTATCTTGATATCCTTCCTTTCTGACATATCTGCTATTTGATTTTAAAAAATGATCTTGCCTGTTTTATCTGTGCATATAATAAGTCAATGCTAAGTAGATGCTTGCTGCCATGGCCACAATGATACCATGTAGTGGGGCTACATGACCACCTAGATGTCACTTATTGTGCCTATTTGGTCTCCGTCCATCCTCTGTGAACCAGTTGTTGGTGGGAGGTGGCATGTTGGAATTAGCCAAAGTGCCCGCAAGTTGGCCTGGACACCACAATTATCAACAAAAATAATTACAGGGGCTAAAACGGACTGGGAAATTGTGGATTTTTTACTGTTTATTCTGTATACAACTACTATTGATTCAACAAAGGGATAGTTGAAAATGGAAGGGACAGACAGCCAACATAGAGTTTGAGGTAGATGTTTTAGCAGTCTCATGCAGAAATATGAGAGATGATAAATTCCATTGAAGGCTCTTTGGAATCTTGAAGCACTTAATGGTTATATTTTTCTATGGTTATCAGCATGGGAGTCCATTTTACCGTGGGCAGTCTACAAAAATGAATAAGCTATATAGTAGATGGTTTGCTTAAATGAGGCATGGTCAATGGGGATTCAGATAGCCAACCCCAACTTGGTCGGGATGAGGCATAGTAGTTGTTGTTGTATAGAGTAGCTGGTGTTGCTTTTCATATTTTTGTTGACTGCTAGTTATTTCCATCTGGTGTAAAGGAGCTCCTTAAGCAATAATATTCTATGTTTAGAGAATTACCCTCATGGCTTTTTATGGGGAGCAGAATCTCTAACACTTTTGAAGAGTGCAGATTTCTTTAGGGAAGCATCCCTGTTTCTCTTCCTTCTTTTGTGGGGAATACACATGCCATCTATACTTAGTGTATATCAAAATTCACACCATCTCCCTTGATATATACTGATTCTGCAATGTTGTTACCTTGGTTCTTAAACTTCGACACAAATCAAATTTCTTAGCCTATTGTAATTGTAACGTTCTATAAGCATGGGGTCCTTACTTTCCTAAATTTAGTGTCTAAATATGTAGTTTCAGCAGTTCTCTTAAAGTTTGTTTGAATCTTCATTAGTAATACACATAGCTTTGGTGGTACGTGCTCTTATTTTCTAAGTTCATCTGATATCTTGATTTGGTCAAGAGTTGAACACAGCACCTGATTTGTTTTGGTTCCCTTTCTTGACAGACTTTGGAAGGAGTAAGTGATATCCGTGATGAGAGTGATCGATCAGGAATGCGTGTAGTCATTGAGGTAGTGAGAACACTAACATTCCCTCTTTCCCCAATTTGTCCATGTCATCATATTCCATGGCTCATTTGTAATGATTAAATATTTTTTTATAAATGTATTAATGTTTAGCACTGATTGATCGTTTGGCTTTTAATTGTTTTCCAGCTTAAAAGAGGGTCTGATCCAGCCATCGTGTTGAATAATCTTTACCGTCTTACTGCTTTGCAATCCAGTTTTAGTTGCAACATGGTCGGGTAAGTGATTATCACCCCCTTTAAGAGGCTATATACTTTGTTTGCAAAAGAAGGAAACTCCAGCATCTGGATCACTCTGTTACGATAAGATTTCCCCCTGTAACCAATTGCATGATAGAGGCGTTTTCCCCTATAGACTGCCCCAAAGTCCTATGATATCAATATCAGAGGCGTTGAAAGTTATTCTTCAAGAAGTATAATAATAGCTTTCCGCCTCTTGATTTCTGTTTTTGCTGCTTCTTTTTTTTTGGTAAATGATAAGGTCAATTTTACTGATGTCTTCAGCACTAAGATGGTGCTAAAGAAGTAAACTCCAAAAAGCAAGAAAGCAAAAGTGTTCCTGTCTCTCTGTGCGTGGAACCCACAAAATATATCAAGGTTTCCATATCAATTACTAGGTCCATATTACACTGGAAAGCAAACTGAACAGTTGACTTTCTTTATTTTAGTTAATCTCTTCTGACATTCCAAGCTAAAATATTAAGCTTCATATGATAGCTCTAGAGTATTATGCTCTCTCTGCTTGAAATTTCTTCTCCATGCCTGACTCTTGGCATAGTTAATTGAACACGAGGCATTTTTGAGTTCTCTTGTTCTCCAAGGTTTTGGTGTACTGTCCGACTGCGATGTACTGCCAGATGCATTTTCAGTTTCCAGCTTTTATCATCAATAGTATTAATGACGTTTTGACATATTCTTATTTGAGCAGAAGTCAATTTTTCTCTTGACATATTTGCATTAATGAAAATGTTTGTCCATGAAAAAAAAGTACTTGCATTTATTAGTCCTCTATAGGCAATAGTAGGCTTAAGATGCCCCTCTTAATAATTAAGCTGATACTTATAGCATACTAATGGCACATGAAATGAAGTTGGTTGCAACTGAGTTCTCAAAATTTGACATTATTAACTAGTATATGTCCATATGTTGCTTGACTGTAATGAATTCTACGTTGCTCACTGCCATCCATACTTGTTTCATACCTCTACCTAACTACTTATCACTCAACATTTCTTCAGTATTCTCAATGGTCAACCGAAGCTGATGGGGTTAAAGGAATTGCTCCAGGTGACAAATGTTTCTTATAATATGATGAATGGTCTGTATGTATATAATTTCATTTTCCATTAAAGACTGTTTAAGCATGATTGTGTAAGTTTGCCTTATCTGTAATCATCTCTATTTTTCTCCTTTTGTTTCTTTCTTTCCGTTCAAAATTGATATAATTCACCTACATTATGTCTTCTGATATCTTAATGCTATTTGTTTGATGTCCCTTGATAATTACAATCAAGGTGATCTTTGACTTGTATCATCAATGCATTAATTGTTATACCTTTTTGTATCTGGCAGGCATTTTTGGATTTTAGATGCTCTGTTGTTGAAAGGCGGGCTAAGTATAAACTTTCACAAGCACAAGAAAGAAGCCATATTGTTGAGGTATGTTAGTTTGTCCTTTTCCCCCCTCTTTGATCAGAAGTTTTAACAACAACAACATACCCTGTGTAATCTCACAGGTGGTGTCTGGGGAGTGTAGTCTGTGTAGAGTATACGCAGACCTTACCCCTACCTCGTGGAGGTAGAGAGGCTATTTCTGTTAGACCTTCGGCTCAAATAAAGCATATCAGAGCAATTTGAAAAAGAAAATCCAGAAGTGAAGAAGACATGGCAAATAATAGGGAAATATTACTAGTATTCTGAAAAAAAGGAACAGTAACAAAAACAAATATTGCAACAACCAAAGCACTTCATCAGAAGCTGTACAATGTTAGAATTAAAATACTAGAAGCGTAAAGTTCTTAGGCTATATATTATCTCACATTAGACAAATATCATATGAGGATTGTGTTTGACACCTAGGAATAGGTGGGTCTTGTACTCTCCATTTTATCTTTATGGTAATTTGCTTTTCTTATTTCTCTACATGGTGTCTGAGCCTCTACTATCTTTAAAGAGGCCTAAACAGGTTCTGCCTACGAGAAGGCAGGCTTACGCCAGTTACCAGGAAAAAAGTTCTTTTCCATTCTGTAATTTCCTTCTGGGGATCATTCCTTCTTCCAGTAACCATTTGATGGTAAGTGCCTATTTCTGATCACTTTTCTGGAAGTGCCATACTTTTTTTCCTGCGACAGTTTTGGCAAAAATGCCTCTTGCCGGACTCTGGTCTGGCAGCAAATTTTCCTATGAAATTTTGGCAATTGAAACTTTTTGTTGAGTTTCTCTGTCGTAAGGACATTTAGGTGATTTTCTGACAGTTTTTCAAGCAACCATTCCTGTAACTATTTACTTCTCTTTTTCTAGTATCTTTAACAAATAAACTCTAGTTGGTTTAGTCTTTGGGAGAGCGTGTTAATAAGTCTCTAGAATGCTAAGGTCAGAACATTTGAAAGCTTAAGGTTTTTAGGTTAGATAGTCATATATTGGACAAATTTTATATGAGTAGTTTCAATTTACTTCTCTCAAAAATCAGTATGTGTTTGGCATGTGTAAATAGGTATATCTTGTTTCTATCAAGTCATCTAGACATCTGATGATTTATTGTACCTCCATAATACATAATAACAATTTAGATCTCTTTTCTCTTTAGAAGTTTTGGGAATAACTCAACTCTCAAGTGAAATATGCTGAATTTATGAATAAAGGTGCTGATATACCCCCCCTCCCCTTCCACTGTTGTGATTTAAGGGTATTATAATTGGACTTGATAACTTGGATGAGGTCATCAAGACAATCAGAAAAGCATCAAGCCATGCGCTCGCAACTGCCAATTTGAGAAAAGGTAACAGTATTACTGATGTATTATCTTCATGTTGCTAGATTTTTCACTATCGCCTGCTCATAGTTGTGTTGGAAATTGTATTTGCCTTTCTTTTTATAATTTTCTAACAGCAGGAAATCACTGCCAAAATTTCTTATCAACTTGCTCTTGCAGAATTTGAATTGACTGAAAAACAAGCTGAAGCTATATTAGATATAAGCCTGAGAAGGCTTACAGCACTCGAGGTATGTCGTAAGGCCGCATTTGCAAATTTGATGATGGGTGCTTTAGTTGTTATTGAACTCCATCCAACATTCTGTTTCTGTATCGGTGATGCAGAGAAATAAATTTGTCGACGAGGGGAAATCTTTGAGAGCGCAAATTTCCAAGTTAGAGGAACTTTTGTCTAGTAAGAAGCAAATACTCCAGGTAGCCTGATGAGAACTGGTTTTTCTTTTTCTTATCAAGCTTAGATATGATCTTCTACCATTTTGGTTTTTTGAAGAATCAAGATGCCAGATGTTTGTCTATTTATTGGTTGTTATTGTACCATTATTTGTCAAGAATTCAAATTTATGTTCCTTCCACTCGTACATAATTTTTTTAACAATCTAATAGAAATACCCAGCTTACGAAATACACTATAGAAGCGACCTGTTACTACTGTCTAGCAAGTTAATTCATTTCGGATATTGCTCCTTTTCTTCATTTGTGTTTGTCAGCAATTTAGCGGTGGGGTGGGGTGCTTCTGTTAGGTAGTATATTGATATTTTGATTGTTCACCTCCTTTTACAATACCATTCAGATATAATGTAGTGATACTCAATTACCTTGTTAGTTGACATTTGTCTCCTTGCTTTTCAATTTTTGCAATATGAACAACCAGTTGATTGAAGAAGAAGCACTTGAAATAAAGGACAAGTATTTCACTCCGAGGCGTTCACAGTTAGAGGATACAGACAGCGGTAATCTTGAAGATATAGACGTGATTCCGAATGAAGAAATGCTACTGGTAATCAACCTGTGCGCTGTCTAGGTTTCACGGTTTTGTGTTACTTTTTTCCTTTCCACTTTGTTTTTATTTCTGTTGCTCCTTGATTTCAGGCAATTAGTGAGAAGGGCTATGTTAAACGGATGAAACCTGACACATTTAATCTACAAAATCGTGGGACAATTGGCAAATCAGTTGGTAAATTAAGAGTAAATGATGCCATGTCTGATTTCCTTGTTTGCCGGGCCCATGACAAAGTTCTCTATTTTAGGTAAACTTGCTTTCACCTTTTTTACCTACGTTTACTAGATTTTTTCAGCATATAAAATGGAGCAAATATATAATTGTTTTTCCGACAATTTTTGCTTTCCCAACTTATATTTATGAGAGAGGGAACTTGGTTTGAGTGGATTTTGTATCCTTACAATCCTGTTACATTGTCTCATTAATTACATCATTGTTAGCCCTCAATATATTTTATTCAGTTCTGTGTTAGTGGATGACTTTGCCAATGATTGGCATGCGGATGTTCTTATTTCAGTGTTTGTTTTGATTCTAATTGGCAGTGATAAAGGTACCGTGTACTCTTATCCAGCTTACAAGATTCCTGAATGCAGCCGAACTGCAGCCGGCACTCCTTTAATTCAGGTACAATATTTATCATCTACAGAAAGCTTGACTTGTTGCCTTCATTCCTAATTTCTCATTCTTTCCCTTGATCAGATATTGTCCTTGTCTGATGGCGAGAGAATAACTTCAATTATTCCTGTGAGCGAATTTGTGGGAGATCAGTATCTTGTGATGCTTACTGTGAATGGATATATCAAAAAAGTATCATTGAACTATTTTGCCTCTATTAGGTCTACAGGAATAATTGCGATTCAATTGGTTAGTCAGCTCTTTTCTTTCCTTTGAATTAGGATTCTTGGTCCCAAAGCAAGCTCAGACATGATACTTTGATCTGACAGGTCCCAGGTGATGAATTAAAATGGGTGAAATGTTGCTCAAATAATGATTTTGTTGCAATGGCTTCACTAAATGGAATGGTGATTTTGACGCCTTGTGCAAATGTAAACTCTCTTGTTCTTTTATTTCATGGGTACCTTGTTTTCAGTCTTTGTTATTGTTTGTTGTGCTGCTGTGCCAAAATACAAAATAAATTGGTGCTTCGGTTCATGCAGAAACAAGTTTGTTCTTGGCATAAGATTCTATTACAGGATCTGAATCAAGTAATATTTGTATTTATTCTAATCAGCAAATTGGGTATACTTAATCTGTGTGTGTGTGTGGAGGGAGAGAGAGAGAGAGAAAAAGCAAGGTTCGCCTACCTGTAGTACATAGCTGCAGTTTTTGTACTTAATCAGTTGAGGTACATACATATTTGAAGTGAGATTATTTAAAGAATGTAGAAAGTTTGCTTTCTCATGGTAGATGGAACATAAATGTCTGAAATAGATTTATTTTTGCATCTCTACGGTGAGATCTTTTTTGTTGGTAAATGGTAACCCATGCAATTCTTTTTGTGAGTTAAGGGAATTGAGATAGTGGAAGTCTCTTGTGCTGGATGATGAATAGAGAGGTGTCTTGGAAGGATATTTAAAGGGTTCCAATGCTGTGGTTAGGGGTATTGATGGTTTGGTTCAGTTTTTCCCTAGAAGGAAACAAAACCAATCAAGTGGGTTTTTGTTGCTTTGGTTTTTGTTAGTTTATTCGGTTTTTGTTGGGCCTTTTTTAAAATACATGACAATATTTTTACCATTGTCAAAAAATACATGACGATATACTTCCAAGCACATATTAGGTTGACTATATATTATTTTTTTTGGTAAAGTAACTAATGATATTAGAAAGCATCTTGAAGATGCAAAGTTACAAAAGCACAGTGCAAGAAAACTGCTCCAAACAGAAATATATGGAGCTAGCTTGGCAAAAACCTGTGAAACAGTCAAAAGGGAACTCTACTACTCTACTGTACTAGAGATAGGGGACTAACAAAATCCAAAAAGTTATCCACACTGTTTACATTGGCAAAAAAGTGCCAGCTAAATAAACTAGCTAGACATTTGGCATTAAGAGTGCAAAAAGAGGTTGATATTCCATTAAAACATTTGTTGTTCCTCTCCTTCCATAGGCTCCAAAAATGGCTGCTGGGATCATTGACCAGATATTTCTAATGGATTTGTCAAGTCTCCTCAATAACCAGCTGGCATAAGCATCCTAGACATTTAGGTTGACTATATATTATTTTTTTTGGTAAAGTAACTAATGATATTAGAAAGCATCTTGAAGATGCAAAAGTTACAAAAAGCACAGTGCAAGAAAACTGCTCCAAAACAGAAATATATGGGGCTAGCTTGGCAAAAAACCTGTGAAACAGTCAAAAAGGGAACTCTACTACTCTACTGTACTAGAGATAGGGGACTCACAAAATCCAAAAAGATATCCACACTGTTTACATTGGCAAAAAAGTGCCAGCTAAATAAACTAGCTAGACATTTGGCATTAAGAGTGCAAAAAGAGGTTGATATTCCATTAAAACATTTGTTGTTTCTCTCCTTCCATAGGCTCCAAAAAATGGCTGCTGGGATCATTGACCAGATATTTCTAATGGATTTGTCAAGTCTCCTCAATAACCAGCTGGCATAAGCATCCTAGACATTTAGGTTGACTATATTCCAACAATAGTACCAAATCAAACTCTTTGAGAAAAAAAGGAAATATATAATCAAGTTATATATGCAGTTTCCTCCAAAAAATCTTATGTGTTGTCCAAGAATTTAGCTATTTTCAAGGAACTAAAAATTTTCTTAGAATGAACTTCTAGTCTAATAAAAATTAAAGATCTAGTTGTGATATACCAAGATATGTTGATGTTAATTGAATTAAACTATGATGAATAACTAAATGACCCAGATAAATTATTTTGAACATGAAATAGATTTTTGGAATTATCAAAATAAAAAAAAATTCTAATCAAATTAGAAAGTAATGGCAAAAAAATTGAATTACTATAGAGGCAATCACCTAGATTACGAAACTAGAGTGCAAAAGATTAACGAACATTAATGTGGATTGTTTGGAAAGAGAAATATGAGAGCTTTAGAAGTAGAGTCGAGTTTCTCCTGGCTGAGTAGTCTCTGTTCTCTTATTTTCTTTTGGTGCACATATAAAGTTCCTGGTTGTATAGACTATTGGGCAGAGTTTGTAGATAACCATATTTTATCGTAGATTCTTTATCTTTTGGTATACGGTATACCCCTTGTATTTAACTAGTTATGGCCATGTTTATGAATGAAAGCACTTTTACTTGATAAAAAAGAAGGGCATTGTATAGTTTGCAGCTGTCTTCAGAGATCTGGTTCCCCTTTTCCTTTTTTGTTTTTCTCGCTTTTGGATTTTGATAAATATATGTTTTACTACTTAGGTAATTACTTACCTGTGCACACTTTCTAACTTCAATTTTATTGTGGATTTATTCCCATAATGAAATAGGTAGAGTGTTGGTATCACTTTTTTTTTTATACATCTACCTGTTACTGGAGTTATTCTTGATTCTTCTGATAATTTATTTTCCTTCATTTACTGTTAATTTCTGCTCAGATAAGAGCACTTGGTAGAAATACTAGAGGCTCTGTTGCCATGAGACTAAAAGATGGGGATAAAGTGGCTAGCATGGACATTATACCAGATGCTTTGCAGAAGGAACTGGACATGACCTTGGCAGTTCATCAAAGAAAGTAATCTTTCATCTATCACTCTGTATATCCTAGTTGTCTTGATTGTTGTTTAAGGCTAGCTTGAGACCCGGTTAAGCCTGAAGTAATATGGAAACCAGGTCGGGTGACTTGTTATGGTTTCATTTTGCTGAAATTGATGTTAGTGTGAATAAAGCAGGTAAAAGGGTGTTTGATTTTGTAGTACATCATCTAACGTTCTTTAAAATCTTTTTTTGAAAAATTGGTAATTTGTAATCCTCTATATTAAGGGCTATGCTGACCACCTCCAAAAAACTATCAACAATGAGCCTAGGAAACTCAAACTAATTACAAGGATCCTAGGAAATCTACTGAATTACATCATCTATTTTTCCTTCTTTACACCAAAAATGGAAGTTTGCAATACAGTTCTCCTTTATCTTCTGCATGGAGTTAAATCTGTCCTCAAAGCACCTTCGATTCCTTTCCTTCCAAATTGTCCACCAGATGCAGGAAGGAATTACTCTCAACCATCTCTTCTGTGATTTGCTATCTCCTCTTCTAATCCAAGTACTGAGTAGGTCTGATATATGTTCAGGCATGGTCCATTTGACTCCTGTGAGGTTAAAGAAAAGGGACCAGAGTTGAACAATCACCTCGCAATGCAGAAAAAGGTGGTTGTTTGTCTCTGCTTACCTAGGGCTATCTGAAACTTCCTCTTCCACACCTTATCCATGGGCCCATGTTGCCTCCAGCTTGACCCATGATTTCCAGCTTATACAATCAACCCATCAGTATTATGTTTCCATCTAAGGGAATCTGGAACTGGAAATAATCCTCTGAATTTGTCAATTTCCTTCAAAAGATATTCTTTAAAATCCTTTCAAGTTATGATCTTTGCTTTGTCTTTGATCTTTGTGGATCTTCTGTTATTTTGTACTTGCTTTTTTCTTGGAAGAGGAAGAATACAGTTTTAAATTTGTGAAGGAGTGCATGTAGAAAAAAAAAGGATGTGAGTGTATCCCTTGAACTTCACTGTTTCACACCAGAATGCAGCATTTTGGCTTCGGAACCGAAGCGTTCTCAGCTACTTCATTATTATTTGTGTTCTTTACCTTTTCAAAGCTAAGAAACTCAACCTAAGCTACCAACCCACCCCCCCAAAAAAAAAAAAAACTTGAAACTCATTTCTTTCAGTCAAAGTACATCTTTCTTTTTGTCCCTTATCCTCAGTTCTGATTTTAATTCTCACTTGATAAAAATAATATGTTGGATACATAGTGTTTTTTCTAAGGAAACTTACTAAGAGAATCTGGTCACACAAAAGAAAGAAATTCAAGGAATAGTGAAAATGGTACTTAATGATAATTAAAGGAAAATCAATTGGAAGTAGGAGAGAATTTGTATATGAAGAGTTCGCTCATATTCTTTTTGTGGAAAAGGGAAAACGGTTGCCCTCTGATAAAATTACGAAAAAGAGGTCAGTTACCATTGTCAATTAAAATTACAAAAAAGAGGAGGAAGGAAAGAAATGGTTAAGTTGTACTTCATCAAAAAAAAAGAAATGGTTAAGTTGTACTACTGCATCTTATTGATGCCTTTTAATGAATTTCTCTTACTTCATCAAAAAAAGGAAAGAAATGGTTACGTGTGAATGAGAGCGAACATACAGGTAAGTGAAATGGCTATTGGGAGTTTGGGACTCACCATGCCACACAACTAACTAGAAGAAAGCTTCTCTCAAGTATTGTTGGTTGTGTCCCACATCAAAATAAAATTTCTCGTCTTCAAGAGGGTAGCACCAGACATTATATCTTGTTGGCAAATGATATCTCAATTATTAATAAAACGTTAGAAATTATTTTTTTCTGATTACGCATAAACAACTAGAAATTTAGTTTAAAAAACTAGTCACTATAGAAATGAAAATACATCTTTGCATTTTAATCAGAAACTGAAGTTGGTTTTTACTTCACATAATTTACTTCAACTGTGGTATCTTTTTAATTATCTCTCTCATTAATTAGTGTGTTTATAGTTTTTTTTTTTTTTTTTTTGCATTATACGTTTTTTTCCATCATTAGTGCCTTTGTTTGCTGAAGTTAACGCTTTACTTGTAGTTTGCACTGTTAGCACTGACGGGTACTCTTCTATGCTTTTCGCATCTCTAATAGTCTCTAGGTTGATTTTGTCCCCTAGGCTGCTTCTTCTAACATCATCGGCTCTCCAAAAATGATTATTATTACCAGCATGTCTTGCCTATTTGTTGCCCAAAAAAACAGATGTCTTGCATCAATTGTTTTGAAAGCCTGCCTTATTTTTCTGTTGCTCTTTGATTTGTTTGTAACACTCTCTTTATCTTCAATATGCTGTGTACCAGTAGAAGGAGCATGAATGGCCCATGGCTGCTGTTCGTGTCAGAAAGCGGTTATGGGAAGCGAGTTCCAGTTAGCAGATTCCGCACATCACCTTTGAATAGAGTCGGTTTAATTGGTTACAAGGTACACCATAATGCTATAAGCGAAAGTATAATCAAAGATATTCCTCTCTTTGTAGGAAAAGGAGGGAGGTTAATTTTTATTATCTCTGTTCAGCTTAGTCAACTAATACGTCTGATGCATTTATTCAGTTTTCATCTGAAGATCGCCTGGCAGCAGTATTCGTAGTTGGATTCTCCTTTGGAGGTACCGTAATCCTTTGTATTCTTCTGCATAGTTTGAATGTTTTGAATACTAGCAGACTTCAAATATTGTGGTAATAATAAATAATTGAAACGCTTTAAGCAGAAGATGGTGAGAGTGACGAGCAAGTTGTTCTTGTGAGCCAGAGTGGAACGGTGAATCGCATAAAAGTTCAGGACATCTCTATCCAGTCCCGGTATGCGAGGTATGTCAGTGTCTTGTAGCATTTGTCTTCTTTGATCTGTAGTGCTATAGTTTGTTTTTCAAGTATACAATTTCTGCAGTAGTACATTCTTGGGATGCTGATTACCTTTTTATTAGAGTGCCTACAGGCTAAAGATCTATTTGTTGTTGTTGCCAGGAGTCTTATTGTCCTTGGTTCTTTCATAGGGATGTAGTTTGACTATATTTTAATACCATCTCGAGTTCTGTGAAAGCTCAAAATCATTTTAGGCTAGAAGCTTGGGTCAGTTGGCTTGCTCGAAAACTAATATTTAAATGATTTAACATCAGCCAACAAAAGACCCAGAAAAGTTGATGAGTGAAAAAGAAAAAGGAGTTTGTGCATAGGAGAGTGATAATGGTGGAAACTAAGGGGTCATTTGGTAGAGTGTATAAAAATAATGCTAAATAGAATGTATTAGTAAAGCTTGCATAAGTAATGCTTGTATTAGTTATACATAAAATATTTTTTATGCATTGTTTGATTTGATGTATTAAGAAAAGTATGTATTGTATAAAAATATTTATTTATAAAAGCTTCCTCCACAATTATGATGGAAAAGGTGTAAAAGTGCTTTTGAAGGGTAATTGGGTCGTTAACAATGCTAATGCATGTATTGAATCCTTTGCATTACTAATACCTAGAAATCCAAAGTGTAACTTTTTTTTGAGATTGGTAACTGAAAACCATATTTACATAATGAACTCTAAAGGCACTGTCCTATCCCTATAACGAGTCTAAAACATCAATGATAGAGACTGTCATTTAGAGTAGATTATTACACCAAAAACACAAAGTTAGAATACAATTCAGTTTTACTTGCTGCTTATTACTCTCCCTTTTCCCAAAAACTCCTAAGGTTTCTCTCTTTCCAGATAGTCCACCAAATAGTAGCAGGAATGATTCTCTAGTTGCTTCTGTTCTTTGCTTGTAATCCTGGTACTTCCCTACTGTATAAGATCCCCTGCCATTCTACCAGGCATGACCCATGAGATGTTTTGAGCCTTAGAATAGACTCCACAATTGGCCAGTGACCTTGCACTGGATGAAAAGTGATAGACTGTTTCTGCAGTTTACCCACAAAAAAACATCTAGAGCACAGTGTAATCCCCCTCTTCATCAAATTCTCCTGTGTCAACACAGCTTCCTTAGCCAGCAACCATTTAATCTTGGTGTTTGGTTTGAATTCATACCATAGTGATCGGATGGATTTCCATAAACTAACACCATAGAGAGTGGTAACTTCCTTTGTCATCCAATGTCACTTTCTTCATATTTTGCTTTTATGACTGAGCCCCATAAATTCTGATTATCGTTGGAATAAATATCATTATTTCTTAAGAAATTTAAGTCCATCTCTTGTACATATTCTGTACCTCCACTGTACGTTTTAACAAAATAACTCGCCACGAGAAAAAAAGAGTCAGACTGATTGTCATGGTATCCAAATAACTGGAGATATATCATATTACATCATCTAAACTTCATGAGTCACAAGCAACTAGACATTAACTCTGTGGTACTGGATTTCTGTTTTTCCCTTATATCTACTGAAGAGAAACAAGATGCAGCCTAGAGGGGCTACGGAAGCACTCTATATTGTTCTCTATTTCACAAATGGAAATCACCTAGATTTCCTTAAATAGCTTAGTTGCACATAATTTCATTTGTGATTGAGTTATGCTGAATAACTTCATAAGAAAATGACTGTATTACGGAGAAACAACAGTACACTGAAGTGCTTTTGGCTTCTGATCAATATCTCAGGTGTTTTTTTTTTGCTTAATAGCTCAGATATTACTTGGTCTCTAATATATTCTCTCTTGCCATTCTCCAGAGGAGTAATTTTGATGCGTCTTGAGCATGCTGGGAAAATTCAGTCAGCCTCATTGATCTCAGCAGCAGATGCCGATTCAGATTCAGATCCTGAAGTTGAAGATGCAGCAGCAGTAGAAGCATAGTGTCCCTACATTTGACCTATATAACGTGCAGGTTATTTGCAGCGTGAGTAGCTGTAGGATGATGGGTTTTGTACAGCTGATGATGTAATCTTGTAGATACACTTCTGTACTTCTCTAAATATCCCTCTTTGATGGTTGCTGGGGAGATGTATCATTTTTTACCCGATAGGGAGGATCTAATCCGTGTCAATTGTTCTCGTCTCTAGTTCTTCTGCCCGCCTACCCCCATTCAAAGATATAAGGTAGGTAGTTTAGATCATTGCGAAATGGTTACTACAATTAGGGATCGTTTGGTAGAGTGTATAAGAATAATGCTTGCATTAATTATACATAGATTATATGCATTGCATTAAAAAAAATTATTTACAAAGATACTCTCCACTATTATGGTGGAAAAAATGTAAAAAGGTTTTGAGGGGTAATTGAGTCTTTAATCATATTAATGCATGCATTAAAACCATTGCATTGCTAATACCTAGATATCCATGGTATTAGCAATGCACACCTTAATACACAATAGAGTGTGCATTAGTTATACATAGGTTGAAAAAGAGTACCAAACAAGGTAGTAATACACTACCAAACGACCCCTTTATTGTAAGAGTGAAGTTTTGTTGATATACAGAAGATAATTTTATGTCTAGTGTTGTATGTTCTTAGTTCAACAGATGAACTTTGAGATTGTCCCTTAAAAATATAGTAAGGCCCTTTGAGAATTTTTGGGATACGCCAGACAATGATTTTCCATGTTCTGTTGGCGGTTCTGGATAGTTTTTCCCCATAATATGATCGTTAAAAAATCTATATATTTCTTGTCATTTTAGATATTGAATATTTTTAGTAGGATATTTGTGACGATTATCGACATGTTTGGATGTAAATACTCCCCTTCTTTATTTTGGAAAGGAACGAGCAGTTGCCAGCAAAAAAAACAACACATTGTCATCCTCAAATTAACAGATATCTCCATGCACCATTGAACCTTTTGTCATCCTTGACAATCGCAAATGTTATTAGAAGATATCGTACACCAAATCCACGAGTAGATACTGTATCATACACTAGACTCTAGAGAGGAAACTTAGGGAAGCAATTAAACAAATCTAGTTGGTTACAGTGAACTCTTTGTGCATTCAATTACCAAATGTACAAGTAACAAATTTTTGTGCCTTGCATGGAAAACTGTAACATGAGAGAATGTTCCTGTGCTTACAAAACCATAATTCAGAATAAATCAACTCTTCATTTCTTTGTTAAGGAACTAGAATCAGGTACCACCATAGATTGTGTTACCTTGTAATGCCTGCATGATGTAGACTTCTCTGTCCTTATCAAGCTGAATTATGTAATTTCAACTCGATTCCTGTGCTCCAAGTACCCAAACATGCAAAACCTAGGCAAGCCTAACCTTCTGATATCCCCTTCTGGCTCTCTTCAAGTCGGGGTGGGAGAGGCACTTATCTTTTCACCTATTCATCCCATCTCCGCTCTCCCGTTCAAGCTTCATAAATAAATTTCTACGAGGCACCTAAAGCAACAAATTAGCCCTGAAAGAGCGTGCTGATGCATGAAGCTATTTATCACGCTTCTTCTATTTCACCTGGGAAATTATCAAAATTTTAAAAAGGAAAAAGTGAGAAGTTGAAACATCATTTTATATTGCTGTACTCATTACTGATTAGAAAACCAAATGCTGAAGTTACAAGTAGAAAACCTGGCAGCAGAGATAACTTTGATCCATGTCTGATAGATTCCATAATCTTTCACTCTGCAATAGATCAATCTAGGATTATCACAACTTACTCAACTATTCACAGATTAGTAGAGCACAACAACAACAACAAACCCAGTGAAATACCACAAAGTTGGGTTTAGGGAGGGTCGAGTGTACGCAGTCCTTACCAGTACCTCTCAGAGGTAGAGAAGCGGTTCCTGAAAGACCCTCGGCTCAAGCAAATCACAGCAGTAATAAAACGAAAAAAGATGGTGGGGAGAAACATGACAACTAATAGCAAAGTAGTGCGGCGCATATATGCAAGGAACCGTAACAACAACAAAGTGTGATCACCTAAACAAAGTAAACCGCAGATGATATCACATACCAAAAGCCAAAGACTACATTAATACTGCAACTGACACGGTGCGCTATACTACCACCAAATCAAATCAATAAGCTAGTAATAGGACAACTCTTAACTACCTACTAACATTCTACCCTTACCCCCGACCTCCATACCCCCTATCTAAGTTCATGTTCTCAATAAGCTGAAGATGCGACATATCATGCCTAATCACCTCCCCCAAATATTTTTTCAGCCTACCTCTGCCTCTCCTTGACCCCACTATATCCAACCTTTCACACCTCCTCATTGGGGCATCCACACATCTCCTTTTCACATGTCCAAACCACCAATCTCTCTTCCCTCAACTTGTCTACAACAGAGGCCACTCCCACTTCGACCCGGATATCTCTACCATGTAACCCAATTTTAGAACACACTTTAGACAACCAATAGCTTCTCTTCATGCCACATTAGTTACTATAACAATCAGACCTTATTGGACATTGTTGAATCATTTGACAGTCTCATCAAAAGCTTAATCTGTTAGAGGGAATCTCATAGTGGTCGCCAAAGTCTTTTGATGCCCAGAAAATGAACAAAAAGCTTAAGCAAAATCTTGATCAGTGAGCAGTCCCATTCATATATAAAGCAAATAAGGGTAGCTCTAAACAAAGTCCTAACCACATCGCCAACATTATATGTGTCGGCTGGAAGAATTTGCATCTGCAAGTCACTTACAAGAATATATCATCAGCATCAACTTCTTGCAACAAATTGACGAAAAAGCGGAATCCATCTGGACTAACATCTCTGCATAGAAGTCCTGCAAAATATGATCACAACTTAAGCACCACTTTCTATGTGTTAAAAATATTAGAATCTGCAGAATATACCTTTGCCTTCAGCTGCGAGAAGGTGCTCTTTAGCCATTGCTGGAGCAATTCCCAGAGTCATTGCAGCATCACTAGCAGTGACTCCTGATCGTAAAGCATCAGGTGTAGTAACCATAGATCTAATTCTAGTAAATACCTGCAGTTGATAGCAGAATTGTGGGTATTAAGGATATACAAAGTATATTATACACCAGATCTATTTAACAGGAATGGAGAAGGGCAGATTTCAAACTTCAATTGACTATTGAAAAGTCTTTTTTTTGCTTCAAATTTAGCTGCTCTCATGGTTATGTTAAGGAAAGGTACTCTTGGAATTCGTTGAGGAGTCTTTTAAGGTATGAACAAGCCGTCATCACCTAGGATCTCAGTATGCCATAAGTGAGGCGAATTTTTTGAAGGTTGACTATGATACCACAAAGAAAGAAGAGAAAAAGTTCTGGGATAAGTTCCCAAAACGGCCAGAATAGTGGCCTGATGAAACAGTGCTGTAAGAATGATCACTGAGGAAAGGTTGGTGCCGCAGAACAGTCAGGGAAGGAGGCATCATCAAGCGGAGCAGATACTTAAAAATTAAAGTGTTGCTGCTGGAATGGTCACCAAAAAGGACAAGAGTTGTTAACTTATGAACAGAAGGAAAGATTTTGGCCTGGAAGACAGCCATTTAGAGGCTGCCTATCGGTTGGAAAAAGCAACTTATATCTCTATTTAGATTGTTGTCTTTGATACCATGTGAAAGAACCAAAAATCTTAGTATCAAACCTATAACCTTAGAGCAATGCATAGAGTGGCCCAAAACCTATAAATACCTCACAAAATCCCATTATACCCCTTTGTTTAGTATTATATAACTCAACACTCTCAACACCGACTCAGTCTAATACAGTACATTAGACTTGTTTACCTATTCAATTATGGTCTTCTTCAGCAATAACTTTTATAGGAATTCTACTTTGCCTATGATTAACTATTGAATGAGTTGTATCTCGACTACCACCAGACATCTGCTACTTGAGAGAATAATTGATGACAGATATAACCACAAGAACTTGGTTTGACCCCAATATAAAGGAGGAGGACAATATCAAGGCGAAGAATTACTTAGAAGACTACAGACCCTTACAATAAGTTCAAGAAACGCAATATAGGATGCAATCAGAGAGATTAGGGAAGACCCGAAAAAGCAAGAATTGTATTGGCAGAAGGAGATGCTCAAACAGTGAAGCCAATATAAATATTTTACCTCAACATCACTGTGGCTTTTGCTCTGGATGACCATGACACCACTATCAAACGTCCGAAGCATAACTGGTCTGTAAAAGTGAAGTGTTATTTCCTTTTTCTGTTTAGGCATGGAAGTAGTTGAAATGAACCCCAAGTTACATATACTCTATAGTTGAGAACTAGTTCAAGGATGAACAAAGATGCAAATATGTATATGTGTATGTGTAGAGGAAAAAGGGACGCATACACGTCAAACTTCTCCCAGAGAGAACACGCACGCAGCAAATCGTCAGGTGAGATCAATTCTGTAAAATCACAATAAAAAAGTTATAACAGCCTGTAATGACACTGCCAAAATAATGAAGAAATTATTGAGAAACTAAAGTGACAGACTTTGAGTTGACGATTTAATAGTCAATACAACAACATACCCAGTGTAATCCCACAATCCCACATGTGGGGTCTGGGGAGGGTAGGTGTACATAGACCTTACCCCTACCTCCTAGAGGTAGTGAGGATTTAATAGTCAATAAGAAAAGAAAAACTAAAAAAATTACAAGATGACCTGTTCCACGAGCCCGGTTGAAAAGGCAATAGATGTCAATGAAATTAATCATTCCTCCAGCTCTCTCCAGTGGAATTTTCGCAAAATCTGCCAACTAAGTACACAAACAAATTGTTATTTTTGCATATTACTGAATTACCTCTTTTGGTAGTGTGAAATTAGATCTTAGGCCTAACTCACACCCCAAAAGCTAGCTCAAAGGAAGGAGAATTGCCCAAGCCTTATAAAGAGTCAACACATCTCATTAATCACCAATGTGGGACTTTTGTCATTCTTTAACACCCACCTCATGCCCAGTGCTTAGCATCTGGTGCGTGGGCAATTTTTTATTTTGGGGCAATTTTGATTTTTTTTATGGGGGGCCCCAACATTGGATGAGATGGGCCCTGCTCTGATACCGTGTGAAATTAGGTTTTAGGCCTAACTCACACCCCAAAAGTTAGCTCAAAGGGAGAAGGATTGCCCAAGCCTTATAAGGAGTCCACCCATCTCATTAACCACCAATGTTTAACAGGTAGATTCGGTATGTCGGTTTTTATCTGTAGTCATGTGGGTGGTTAGGAGGGAGAGAAATTTAAGGGGTTCTGAGGCGAGCAAAAACTCTTTTCGCCAGATACTTAGGATTCATATTTTCTGTATACCTTTTTGGGTCCTCACACATTACCCCCATATGTACAGATGACTGGCTTGACTTTGCATGTAAGATCTTGGACCTAAGAGTTCACGTATTAAACCTTTTTGTGACTTATCAGAAAGGAACAACAAAAGACTACTTTTAGGGCGAGGAATGGTAGAAGTTGTAATGTCTCGCTCGTGCCAAATTACATTCTATATCAACACATTAGAAAGTATAAACTTTTTATATACTCTTGATTGGCTCTTTATATTATTAAGAGTCAAAATAAGTTTTCTTTGGTGGCTACTTGCTTAACATTCTCATGGTCAACTTTGAAATTTGCAGCAACTCCGTCGAGTAAGTTATAGTCTTACATGGCCTGAATTACGATTAAGATTGATATCTGTAATCTGTGAGGCTGATAGGGAAGATCTGTTGCACCTAAAAGTCTTTTTGTTGTTCTTTTGTTTGTTTTTTAAAACTATTGCTTGGCTCTCCTCAGATAAAATCACTGGTTTACAGATCCAGCAAAATGAAAGATACCAAAGGTGTTGGGTGATATCATGAAGACCTTTCAGCATTTCTATGACCAAGGGAGGTTTGAAAGAAGCTTTAATGCTACCTTCATAGCCCTGATTCCAAAGAACAAGGGTGCTAAAGAACTAAGGGACTTTAGACCTATCAGTTTGATAGGAAGCACACCTATAAAATTCTCTCAAAAGTGCTCACTGAAAGGCTAAAACGAGTGATGTCCAAACTTGTTAATTCACAACAGCTAGCTTTTATCAAGGGGAGGCAGATCATGGATGCTGTTCTAATAGCTAATGAAGCTATAGATTCCAGGTCAAGTTTGAAAAACCAGGCATCTTATGCAAATTAGATATTGAGAAAGCATATGACCATGTCAACTGGGATTTTCTATGGGTATGCTAGAGAAGATGGGTTTTGGTCTCAAATGGAGACAATGGATTAAATTCTGCATATCTTCAGTAAGCTTCTCAGAGTTGAAAAATGGTTGTCCATCAGGGTTTGTTAGTTCACAAAGGGGCTTAAGGCAAGGTGATCCCTTATCACCTTTCCTTTACTTATTAGTCATGGAGGGACTCAACAATATGATTATGAATGCAAACAGAGAAGGATGGCTAAGAGGTTTTGAAGTAGCTAGAGCCGGAAGGGAAAGCCTAAGGATAACTCATCTACAATCTGCAGATGATACCCTGATATTATGTGATGCTGAAGAGAACCACCTCAAAATTTTGAGACTAATTCTAGTCTTGTTTGAAGGAATGTCTGGACTTCAAGTTAACTGGAGAAAAAGCTTCTTGTGTCCAGTTAATGAAGTGCCAAATATGGGAAATTTGAAGTTAATTCTTGGTGGTGAAGTGGGTGCTCTTCCAACTACTTATTTGGGTATGCCTTTAGGGGCCAAATCCAAGTCTTTGGAAATTTGGAATGGGTGATTGAGAAGTGTGAGATGAAACTAGCAAGGTGGAAGTCTCAGTACCTCTCACTTGGAGGAAGACTGACTTTGATCAACTCTGTGCTTGATGCACTTCCAACATATATGATGTCTTTATTTCCTATTCCTCCAGGTGTCATTAATAGGTTGGATAGCATCAGGAGAAAGTTTTTGTGTCAAGGAAACAAGGAAAGGAAGGGGTACCGCTTAGTCAAATGGAAAAAAGTGATCAATGATAAGAGAGTTGGGGGTTTAGGGATCAAGAACCTTAAGAATCAAAGCAATGCATTGAGAATGAAGTGGCTTTGGAGGTATTCCAACGATGATCAGA
Source organism: Solanum tuberosum (assembly GCF_000226075.1). Taxonomy (NCBI): domain Eukaryota; kingdom Viridiplantae; phylum Streptophyta; class Magnoliopsida; order Solanales; family Solanaceae; genus Solanum; species Solanum tuberosum. Next base: position 531,747 of record NW_006239019.1, read on the forward strand.
ATATTTATGGGGTTCAGTCATAAAAGCAAAATATGAAGAAAGTGACAATTGGATGACAAAGGAAGTTACCACTCCCTATGGTGTTAGTTTATGGAAATCCATCCGATCACTATGGGATGAATTCAAACCAAACACCAAGATTAAAGTGGTAGATGGTGCTAAAACTAGATACTGGAAGGAGGATTGGCATGAAGTAGGAAATCTGGAGACACTTTTCCCGGACATACATACTCTGGTGCTTCAGCAACAAAGTACAATAGCTGAACTATGGACACCTCATGGGTGGAATATTATATTAGAAGGCACCTCAATTATTGGGAAATTCCAAGAGTTACAGAATTCTTCAGCGTCATTGAACAATTTAGTGGCTTGGAGACAGGGAAGGACAGATTACAGTGGTTGGGGAACAGTACTGGGACTTTTAAAGTAAGTACAGCATATAGGAAGTTGAACCACCCAATTATGCAGGCATCCAAATGGCCCTGGAAACACATTTGGAAGGCCAAGATCCCACACAAAGTGGCTTGTTTGTGTGGTTACTGGCTAAGGAAGTTGTGTTGACACAGGAGAATTTGATGAAGAGGGGGATTACACTGTGTTCAAGATGTTTTTTTTTGTGGGGAAACTGCAGAAACAATCAATCATTTGTTCATCCAGTGCAAGGTCACTGGCCAATTGTGGAGTCTATTCCTAAGGCTCAAAAACGTCTCATGGGTCATGCCTGGTAGAATTGCATAGGCCTTATACAGGTTGGGAAGTAAGCAGGGATTACAAGCAAAGACAGAAGCAACTGGAGAATCATTCCTGCTACTATTTGGTGGACCGTCTGGAAAGAGAGAAATCTTAGAGTTTTTGAGAATAAGGAGAGTAATATGCAGAAAGTAAAATTGAATTGTATTCTAACTTTGTGTTTTTGGTGTAATAAGATCTACTCTAATGACACTGTCTCTATCATTGATGTTTTAGACTCATTATAGGGATAGGACAGTGCTTTTAGAGTTCATTATGTAAATATGGTTTTCAGTACATGGGTTGTACTGATTTAAAGAAATAGAAACAGTTACCAATCTCAAAAAAAGATACCAAAGGTGTTTAACAGCAAATGGGAATTAATAAGCCATGGGCAGCCGGGACTTTTCAATTAAATCATCTAGTAGCAACATGTTGTTATCGAAGTCAAAAGGCAAAGACAACATTTCATATGTAATTGCGAACATTTCCATCTAACTTTAGCTGCGATTATAATCAAGACTAGCTCATAAAAATGGATACAATCACTAACACAGCTACCAGGATAAAATACCTGCCGAGATAACTGTTGATGATACAACGCACCAGCAGATTCTTTAGTAACAGGAGACACAATACCAACACTTAATAGCAATTCTTGCATCTCTTCTTTGGTTCCAATTTCCTCATCATTTGTGCCAGTGGCCTGACTAGTTGAGCCAGAGAGAAGCTTTGATCTCATTCTCTCTGCTAGAATCACCATTTCTTTAGCTTTATTCTGTATATGAGAATTATATCAACTGATAGTAGAGACAGATGCAGATAGCACACTTAAGTTATCAACCAAACAGACCGATTTGCATACATAAGAGTTGCGAGAACTCCTAGAATTTTCACTTAGCCAAAACAAAATAAATATAGTATTAAAATCGATAAGCCGACTGTTAAGTAAGAATTATAGTATTCAGTTATACATGTAACCCTAATATCTGAGTGTTACTATAAGAACTTAGTGCGTTCAATCATTAGACTGGCAAGTTCTCTCAAACTTTCTTCCTCTTTGATTTTGTCATCAACGTCAATTACTTAACATGAAGTACACTCTGACATGAATTCAAGAACATCCACAGTATCCTAATCTTTCTTTGCTTATGGATAAATTCCACTGTATATGTTCCCACTTCCAAAGAAATCTTAGTCGCTACATTGCTATAATTGAACTCTTGCACACTTCATTTCAGAAACTCAATTGCATATGTTCCGATATGCAAACACAAGAAGTTCCTTCAGGCTTTACCTATCAACCCAAAAAAAAAAAAGATCTTTTGTGTCAAGAAAAGAACATTTTTTAATAACCGCAGTGTCCGGGTCAGTTTTTGTGCACCTCAACTAATTCCGGGGATACCAACAAGGCAACAACAACAAGTAACTTTGTCCATCAATACCATGCTATGACAGATGAGAAGAAATTACCTAGTGTTTTTTCTGAATGTTGGGATTTAAACCTGAGACCTCATGGTTCTCAAACCAAGTCATTGACCACTAGACCACACGCTTGGGTGCCAAGACAAGCACATTCTAAAGCTAATATGAACGCTTATTGCACCTATTCTTTACATATCCACCAAATTTATTAGTCTACACATAAAATAACCAAAGAGATAAAAGACTTAAACTTTACCATACCATGAGAGCGTTCAAATCCTGAAAAGCTTCCTGCAAGCTCTTATCAGTATTCTCCCACATTTCCTGCTCTTTCCTCAATATCCCAGCTACCCCAACAACCGGCATCCTCACCGCCAATCCTCCATCACCACCCGACCCATGACCCGACCCTGACCCCAACACAGAACCCGAAGCCTCCGACCCAGATTTCATCCCATCTTCCCAAGCCTTCTTTCTCCATGCTTCCCAAAACTTCTCCACGAAAGAGTCAATATCCGATTTCCCCCTGAGAATCAAAGTAATCACCACGACCCCTTTCGTGCCCTTTTCACCAAGTGACGCCTGAAATCGGAATCTTGGGCTAGCGAACATTGACTTGATGGTTTTTTTGAGGGAGAAGATGTGGGTGATGGCTGAAAGAGGGATGAAAATGGCAGTAGGGGAGGTGGTGGATTCTTGGACCCAGATAAGACGGTGAGTTGTGAGAATAACGAGGCCGGCTTTTAGGTTTGGGAAACTGGGGGTTTCTTCAGAAAAGAGGTCTACGGAGGAGAGAAGGCTGCACTCTACTTCACCTGGTTGAAGAACCGGCCGCCCACTCCCGGTGAGCTGTGCCGCCGGTAGCCAATTTCCGGCCATACTGGCAAATTTTTGGGAAGTAATACTCCGAAGACAAACTGAATAAACTATAAATTGACTTCACAGATCAAATTTACTACTAATAAAAAATATTTTTAGATAAATGTTTTTTTGTTTTGTTCTAATAAGTTGAAATTTGCAGTTTCTTTACAATAATCATAACTTAAAATTATAATGGCAATTATTGTGTTAAAAATGGATGATGATGCCATTCAATAACTAAATTAAGTGGAACAAGTTAGTAGTTTCATTGGTAGGCTACCTCAAATTTTTAAGTTAATGAATGGAAAATAATTTTATTATATCACCTTTTGAATATAATAAATATAATATTTTGAAAAATGTAATAAATAAATTACTATAATTAATGATAAGGGCAAATTAGAAACTAAATGTAAAATTATTCATTGATTTTATAAAGTGAACAAATATTATATTAAATATTTCAAAATCGTATAATAGACAACTATTATTGGACAGGAGTAGGAATTTGCTTCGTGCCTGATAATTCCCTAAATTCAATTTACTAAATACTATCTTCGAGTTAAGGGAAGAAAAATAAACAACTCTTATTTAATATTCTCTCTATTTTATATTAATTGAATTTGTGAATCAATGCATACTTATTAAGAAAAATATTTAAGGACATAATTTAAATGATACTTTCCACTGTTGTCCTTCGTGAAATGATGGATATAACTTTGTAAGTAAGGTAATATATCTTACAGAAAATATCAAACTTCATAAAGGAAAGGACAAATTTGGAAAAAAATTCAAACATCCATATTGAACTTTGAACAATTCAACTATTTTAAACAACGAACAAAATTAAAAAATTCAATTAATATGAATTAGAGGGAGTATGAAAAATCATTTGACTTTTTTATTTATTTTATTATTTGATATTTTTATTTTTTTTGTATCTTATATAGACTTTATAATAATTGAGGATTATTGATTACAACATTTGCTTTAATTTTGAAAAACTTTATTTTTCAAATCCACAATTCTCAGTTTTCTCTTTATCTACTTCGTGATAATCCATTTTAATTAACATGTATATTTTTCTCTTAAAAATCTTTTTTTTTTCCATTTGAATGATACACCTACCATATGTATATAAATATTATTAATTGATTTTTCAAATTAGTAAGGAGATTTATTTTCCGAACACTTATTTTAGCATAAGATAAATCATATCATATCATATATATATATATATAAAGCTAGATTTAAAAAAAGTGATGTGGCACCTCTCAATAGCCAATGATCTTATCTATCCTTTTTCTGGTTTTTTTGCCTTCTTTCTTTTATTTTTTCTCAATTATTTCATTTTATAAAATCATCTTCTAAATTCATACCTCTTCAATTACATAAATATAAATCTTAATTAATTTAGTAATATCTATAACTCCTAACCTTTCATATTCATAACCTTCATATTATTTAATATACAAATTTATAACTCCTTAAAATGACACTTATAAAAACTTAGCTTGAGACGTGTATGATGATTATTTTATTTTGATTTTTCTTATTCTTCATCTTGTGTTTCTTTGTTTGGTCATTTTTTTGTCTTCTTTGATCTGATTTTGCAGGAGAGATATGTATAATGAAGAATGTTTTACATAGTTGAATTTTATGCGGTAAAATGTTTGGACATACATAATATAATTATCATTTTTTTCTACTTTAATGATATATTTAGTTTTTTTATTCTTGATTATACGAATCATGAGGTTTTTTGGAAAAAAAATAATTTGTTTTTTTTTCTCTTTGTAGTTTCTAGAGAATATTAATGTTAGACATCCTTGCATAGTTTGGTTTTGACAGTCTAATACTTATAATTGTCACTTTTTTCTATTTAATTATATATTTAATATTATTTTTTTAGATTCTAGATGATACAAATCATGAATTTTTTTTAGAAAATGATGTGATTTTTTTCTCTTTGTGGTTTGTTAAGATTCTTTTTTTTAAAAAAAACTTATTTTTGTAGTTTCTAAAGAATCTGATTATTTTTACTCTCTTCTTCTCTTTGTAGGTTTTGGAGAATTGAATTATTTTATGTTTGGAACATGGTCCTTCTTTCCTCTTCAACTCATAATTGAATATTCTTTAAAGTTTTTACTTGATTAGTTAACTTTATTTTTATGTATTTTTTATTGTTGTTGTTGTAAGGTTAACTTATCGTGTTTTCAAGTCAAGATATTTTTGAAAATAAAAATAGAAAAGGGAGTTAACATATACATGTATGCTACTCAAGAATGTGTGTAGATAATTTTGTAGTTATGTGGATCAATTTTTATTAATTATAATGATAGAACATGAGAATGTAAAGTTGATTTGTAATTTTCAAGATACAATTTAATTCATAGAAAAAATGATTATTGATATGTAACTTTGCAATCTTCATATTTTAATTTTTGTTATTATTATTGTTAGAAGTTTTCAAGTTTTGAGATTTTTAGATATCACTATTATGATTTGTTGAGTCCGAACTCAAAATGTAAAAGTATTTGTTTAGGATAAAAATAATTTAGTAAAACTTTTAGTCTCTCTCAATCTACTTTCTTTACCAACATATAAAATATCTAGAAGAAAAGTGATATGACAACTTTTTTTTTTGGCAAGAATCATATTTATCTTTTTTCTCATTTTCTTGATAATTTTTTTGTTTATATATTTCTTATTATTGTACAAAAATAAATATGTCAATTACTACTCCATCATTTATTCATATTCTTTAATAAAAAATTATCATTGCCTTTATTTTCCTTACTTTCATGACATTTGGGGTGTGTTTGGTATGAAGGAAAACAATTTCCGGAAAATGTTTTCCAATTTTCTCATGTTTGGTTGGGCTAAATGTTTTGGAAAAATGTTTTCCAAATCAACTCAATTTTTCCTCAAAATTTAAGGAAAATGACTTCCCTTCTAAACTTAAGGAAAACTTTTTCCACAACTCTCTTCCAACTTCAAATTACAATTTATTTTTTTTGTTGAAAAAATCAATTTATTTTGTCCCTAACCTCAAACCACCACCCCTCCCCCCCCAATAAATAAATAAATTTAAAGCTTGTTTTTAAATTCAATTTTTTTACCCCACCCCCTCCCG
>NW_006239019.1:538524-581112 GCF_000226075.1 Solanum tuberosum
CCCCCCCCACCCCCCAAAAAAAAAGTTTGGTTTTAAAAACTATTTTCGATTTCAAAAATTATTTTCTACTCTAGTAAAAATAAAAGATATTTCTCAAAAATATTTTTCATTCATAAATCAAACACTAAAAATCTTTTCCGGAAAATATTTTCTACTCACCAACCAAACATGAGAAAATAAGTCAAAAATCAACTTGTTTTCCAGGAAAACATTTTCCATGAAAAACATTTTCCTTCGTACCAAACACACCCTTGATGATCATATAACTTCCAAATTATATTAATATAATCATGTTCATAAAATTATTTGATATTTAATTATCTTTATTTTCCTTACTTTCATGATTTTTAATGATCACAAATCCTAAATTATGTTAATAGTCATGTTCATGATATCATTTAATATTTCATATTGTTATCTTATAATTAAAGACATTATAAAATTTTAATATAAACATAATAAAACTTATATGTATACTAAAATTAGAGATCATATATAATTTATTTAAATCTCTTATTGTTTAAGAAAAAAATTAAATTCTTTGTGTGAATTACATATAAACATTTCTATTATTATTACGTAATAATTAAAAATGACCAACTCCAAAAATTGTATCATATAAACAATTAAAAGAACATAGTTGATACCTCAATGAAAAATATGGAAGAAGAAAGAAAGAAAAAGAGAAATCTAATATTATATGCTATTGCACTTTCCATCCAAACAAACTATATGCATATAATTTATACAAAGTGTAAGCATATAATTTAATTTATTAGAAATAATGAACATTTATTTTCTAATCGGTTAAGGAAGAGAGTGGATGTTGACTAATGTGGAATTAATATATAGTACATAAATTAATAAATAAAAAAAGAGAAAAGTTAAACACAATAACGATAAAAGCCAAAAGCAGGAGAAGAGATATAAATAACATCAATATATATATATTTATAAAAGTGACGTGACACCTCTCAATGGCCAAAAATCCTATTTATCTTTTTTTTTTTGTGATTTTTTAAAACATTTTTTTCAATTATTTTATTTTATAAAATCATCTTCTTAATTCATACCTCTTCAATTACATAAATTTAAATCTTAATTAATTTAGCAATGTCTATAACTCCTAACCTTTCATATTCATAACCTTCAAATATTTAATATACAAATTTACAACTCCTTAAAATGACACTTATAAAAACCTATTTTGAGACATGTATAATCATTACCAAAATAATATTGTAATAAAAGGAACAATTGTATTAGTGTTGTAAAAATTTATTCAACTCTTGGTACTTTTTCTACATCTTCGTCGTTGCATACACGTATTCTTTTTTAAAATTATTTCTTCTCACTATTGATAATCTCTATACGATAAATTATGTGATTAATTTTATTTTATTTTTATTGTAAAAGTAAAACCTCAACGACAGTGTTTCACTATAGCAACTTAATTCTCTCTTCTCGCAATGCATACTATAAGAATGAAAATTTAAATATTTTTTTTAATATTAATGGATCTTATGTGACACAAATATGTAGTAAATGAATGCCAGTACGAGCATCAAATATCGAAAAAAAATTCTCTAACTTTTGAATCTCCGGCATAAATATGTTCGAATGTAATTCAAGTATTTTTTTTCTCACCATGATTTAGCACAAACATATTTTTATTTGTTAATTTTTTATTATAGAGTCATTTATACAAAAAAGAAAGTCATGTAATTTATGATCGAGTAGATTTAGTATTGTTGGTTGAACCAATAATATTACTATAAGAATCATTGAATTTAGTATGAAACTATGATAATTAGATTGTTACTTAACTGAAGCTTTTCGTATCAATTTTTTATGTTTTCATTTTTTTTATCAGCAATTTTAAATTGAAAATGCAGCATGAGATTTTTTAGCAATTTTTCTGAATAGATAATATCATAATCGTAACTTAATTTATATTTCTCTTTTTTATTATATTATTTATTAATTATTTTAAAATATATTTAATATCTTTTTATATCCGCGCGAAGCACATACAAGTACACTAGTATATTATAAATATCAACTTCCAATTGTGCCATCTCAATGTTTGGTTTGAGCCTTTACTATCACAATGATGATAGCTTTTCGATAGGACTTTTTTCACTAAGAAATTAAGTTACTTTATCGTCCTATCGCTATTAAAATTGTGTTTATCAAAAGCAAATTCATTACTTATATAAGTTCTTTGCACTGAACAGATTTATTAATGTTCATTCGTCAATATTTTTTTTCTGATTGACATTAAAATAAATTAAAATTTTATTATTATAAATAAATGATTAATCATAAAAAGATATCAAAGGAAGAGATTAATCCACTCTTTTGATAGTTATTTACTTATTCAATGGTAGCTTTTATTTATATGAATTTAATATATATTTACAAATTTTTTTAAATTTATATTAGGTTTCATTTGATAACTCAAAAAAATAAATCAAATAACATGTTAAAATAATGTTTTGTTATAAATATTAGAAAAAAATAGACAAAATGATCATTGAGCAAAATTTCCTACTCAAAAATATCCATTATCAGTTTTTACCCAAAATAATCATTCGACACGCTTTAATTGCAAGCGAAATTCAATTTGCGCGTTCTTCTCGTCTTCTTTAGTCTGCTTCTTCTGGCCATTAATAACTTCTTCATCTCTTAATTATTATCCGTCCTACCCCTAAGGGTGGCCCAGTGGTTTGGGCTTGGGACTTCCATGTTGGAGGTCTCAAGTTCGAAACCCATAGGAGTAGGGGTTTTATCCTATGCGCATCCAAAGGGTAGCGGCTGCGGGTATCCCTTGTCATCAAAAAATAAATAAATTATTATCCGTCCTTCATTCCTCATTTCCTCCTCCTTATTTATTTTATGTTTTCCTCCTCCGCCTTCTTCATTTATGTTCAAAACTCAACTTTAAAAATCGACGTGTAAATATGATTCGTTTCTAGCGAATAATATATTAAAAGTCTGAAAACAATGAGACAAGCTCATATCTAAATTTTTGAAATTATTTATAAGAGATTTGATTTGGTTGAGATTAAAAACAAACTGATATGTAATGTATATTGTACCATATTAACAATATGCATTGATGTACATATATCTCTTAAATATAGTTCATTATCCATACAAAAATCTATTTTATATAACATCAATACATTACCTATACATATGATAATTTTGTTAAAAAATAGTTTTTGTTACATATGTTGTTAATTTCAAGGACAAATTACAGAAATACACACCTTTTGTTTCATTTATTTCCATTATCCCCTATTACTTTTAAAATCTCCAAATTTTTTTATTTCTTTAATGTATTCGAGCTGCATATTAATGTATCTGAGCCAGTATTTAATGTATCTGAGCTAGTTTTTAATGTATCCGAGCTAGTATTTAATGTATCCGAGCTACATATTATGTATCCGAGCTAGTTTTTAATGTATCTGAGCTACATAGTAATGTATCCGAGACAATATTTAATATATCTGAGCTTCAATTATTGTATCCGTTTTTTTTAATTTTTAAGGGATTAATGTAATTAGAAACTTTCTAGGAATAGATTGTAATTTCATATTAAAACTATGAGATTTATGTAATTTACCTAATTTCAAACTATTTTTTTATGTAAATGGAAAACTTGACTATATTTGGTGCAAATAAAATTACTATTTATCATGTATTTATGAAAATTTACCCAAAATATTACACTCCTATAGTTTATTGAAGCCTTTCGTTTACTCTAAAACCCTAGAAAACTGGAACTTTGAACTGTCCTTAAACCCCCGTCTCCCTCACTGTGTTACATGAACTCTTGCTCTTCGAAGAACCATGTTACCGGGTAGAAATTCACGGCCTCAGCATCCTTCTAAGCTTCAGGCCAATGGAACTGCTCCTTCACCTCCCCTGCAGGTTCTCCTATATCCGTCTTTTTGTCTCTAAGTTGATTATATTTTAGATTCTTGATTTTGGTTAAATTTCATCAGGTTATGGGTAACCCAGGAAGTTTTATGCCAAACCATATGCAAATTCAGTCTCAGATGGCAATTCCAAACAATAACCCGAATACCCAGTTTTTCCCTGGGCAGCTTTTGGCATACCAAATGAATCAGATGAATAATGCTAATTCTCAACAAAAAGGTCAATTCTTGGGGCAAAATATTGTTAACCCACCTCAGTTCTTGAATCAGAATGTTGGTTTTGGGGTTATGCCCAATCCAATGCAAAATATGAATCAGTTTCTGCAAATGCAAATGGCTATGCAAATGGCAAGTTATGCTCAGGCTCTTTCAGGGAGTGTTCCCATGTATCCAAACCAGGTGCCTCAGGGTATGGGAATTCAAAATTCTAACACTGCGATGAATAATGCGCATTTGGGTCATGCGAATGCAAGTGGAAATTTGTCTAAGCAAATGGCTAATGGGAGTCAGCAATTGCAAGGGCAGTCGCCGGTGATGAACTCTTTTGGTGTTGTTCAGCAGCCACAGACTCAGAACTTCAATGCTCATGCTTCTGCTAATCCACAGGTGAATACAATTGGTTCCTGCATTCTGTTTTGCTGTACTTCAAAAGCATATTGTGTTTAAGCTGGTCTAATTTCTTGCTATGTAGTGTTTTGGTTGTCTTCTCTAAGACAGTCTTAATATATTGAGTGCAGTATGTTTTACTGGTGAATCCCATATGTGATATGCTTCCTTTCTCTTAAGATGATGAAGCATGGATAGATTGTGATGAGCCTCCTTAACTAGTAGCATGCTAGGAAAAGAAGTAGCATTGAGCTAAGCAAAGCGTCATGTCGTCTGTGTACTTATAAAGGATGTCGTCTTAAGTAACAGCGTAGCTGTATAACTACATTATTTCTCGTTGCTATGTCTCTTGTTTGACACATTCTACAGAACATAATTATTGTTAATGTGAACTGGAGTAAGCTGTGTTATAGAGGAACCCTGTTCCTGTTATTGGATGCACGCATATGTGATGCTTGTTTTAGCCAGCAAAGTTTGCTAAAGCATGTTTGTGCTTATTGTTCATACCAGGTTTCTCAGGGTATGGGCCCTCAAAGCTCCAACTTTGGTATGAATGCACATTTGGGTCTTGTGAATGCCAATGTAGCCGCCCAGCAGTCTAAGAATGGCTTGTCTAAGCAAATGCCTAATGCGACTCAGCAATTGCTAGGCCAGTTGCCTCTGATGAATTCTTTCGACTTTGTTCAGCAGCCACAAACTCAGAACTTTAATCCTCCTGCTTCTGCTAATACACAGGTGAATTCACTTGGATCCTGCATTCTGTGTTGCTGTACTTTAACTCCGTAATGTGTTTGAGGCGGTTTATTTTCACCAAGTAGTTCTTGGTCATCTTCTCTTAGACCTTTTATTCTATTGACTGCAGTATGCACTACTGGAAAAACTCCTAAATTGCACCCTGCCTTTCGCTTAAGAATCAAGATTATGTAGCATAGATAGATAGTGATGAGCCTCCTGAGTTAGTAGCATGGTGGGGGAAAATGTCATCTTACTACTGGTAAAGGATGTTGTCTAAGTTGTAGCCTTGTGGTATGACGACATTATTTCTTATAGCTAGGTCATTGGTAACTTTCATCGGACATTTCCTACATGACATAATTATTGTTTGTTCAAGTGAATTGGAGCTAAGCTGCATTATAGAGGAAAACTATTCCTGTTTGTGCTCATGTAATGCTTATTTTAGCTAGAAAGTTTTGCTAAAGTCTGTGTCTGTGTATTGTTCAAACTAGGTATGTCAGGGTATAGGGCCTCAAATTCCCAACTTTTCTATGAATGCGCATTTGGGTCTTTTGAATGCCAATGGAGCTGTCCAGCAAATGCCTAATGTGAATCAGCAATTGCTAGGCCAGTTACCTATGATGAATCAGTTTGGCTTTGTTCAGCAGCCACAAACTCAGAACTTCAATGCTCCTGCTTCTACTAATACACAGGTGAATTCACTTGGTTCCTGCATGACTGTTTTGCTGTACTTCAGCTGTGTTGTGTGTTCGAAATGTTTGAGCGTTTTTACTAAATAATTTCTTTGGTTATCTTCTATTAGACCGTCTTAATCTATCATCCACAGCATGCATTACCTAGTTATATAGATTAAAGAAATGGAATTGCTTATTCAAGAGCTTACTTGAAATTTCACGGTTTGAGCGCTATCTTTCACTTAACATGATTAAGGATAAATGCATTGTGAAAAAGCCTTTTCAATTAGTAGCTTATTAGGGAAAGATGTAAAGTGAAGGACTAAGAAAAGCGTCTTGTAACTCTGTACTTGGTAATGGATGCTATCTTTAGCTTATTTTGTTCTTCTATGGCAAATTATTTCTTGTAGCTTGTTTATTTGAGAGTCATATTTGACACCTCCCACAGAAATATAATTGTTTGTTTCTTAATGTAGATTGGAGTATACAAGTTGCTTTATAGAGGAACTTTTCCATTTTTTGATTTGTGTCAATAGCATGATCCCTGTGTTAGACAGAAAAGTTGCTAAGAAATGGTTCTGCTTATTGTTACCATATCAGTTTTGGGGTATGATTTAGATTTAAAGAATACTTGAACGCATGCTTATTATGAAAATATTAAATCAAATCAGAAGGCTTTATAACTTGCACAAAAGTTACAACATCAGATTAGATTTCTGTAACTTAAGTTACAAGTCATTGGTAAGTCTCAATGCATCTAGGATCACAGTGATATAATTTGCGTAAAATAAAATATTTAAAAATAAATGAATGAATAAACAAATAGATAGCGTAAAAGTCTTCTTGATCTATGATTTTTGCTCTGGGAGAATCGAGGGCCATTTGGGCTATTCACATTTGATGTTTCTTCTGGATCATCTGAGTCCTATTAACTATTTTGCAGGCAAATCCTGGATGTGTTGTTGGGATTAACCCATCAAAAGGCAACCAGCAAAATTCTTATAATAGTAACTTCTCGAGGAATCAAAAGCACGGAGCTAAGTATGTTCTACTCTTCTGGTTCATTTATGTTTCTTTGTTCTATATATAGCCTTTATTCATCTTATTCCTTTCCTGATCTCCATTTTCTGCATATCTAGGATGTCCAAGTTTGGTAAAGGGAAGTTCTCAACTCATAATAAAAACCTGGAAAAAGGTGAGAGTTGTCTTGGTTTTTTGCTCATTTTTACATCTTACCTATCCCTATGATTTGTCAATTCCAACATGTCCCTTTTTTTTTGGATGAAGCAAGTGATTTAATGAAAAAAGCATAAAAAAGATGCATTAGCTCAGGATTTGTCACTGGAGCTTACACAAGAGTCTGGCTTCTATACATTAAAAAAGACTGTCCTGTTATTTGATTGCTCCACACGCATGAATTGGATGTTTAGTTTTAAATGGTGAATACAAGCTCTACATGAAATTGGCTGTTTAGTATTTCCTTAATAAGCTTCATGGTATATTCTGACCATTGTAGTAGTTGGAGATGCAATGACCAGCACTGAATTTGTAGGTTTGAATTCTGGTTAGAAAAGCAGAACTTTGTAAAGAAACGCCACTCATCGTGTATACTGTATCTTTCTCATTATATGTATATCTCATTTGTTTCTGGATGTATGCTGCTTGTAAGGTCAGCAGTTCTACTTGTATATTTGTGTATCATTGCTCTTGAATTGCTTGTAGTAACTACTTTCATTCACACCTTTTTTCTCAGGTCATCACAGAAATAGGGAGAAAAAAAATATTGATATTAATTCAGTGAAACCTGAGATGGAGAAAAAGAGGTACTTCTCGGTTTTAGTGGAATCTTATGTTGCATTATATGCAGCAGAAAGAAAAGTCTTATTGACATTTATTCGGTCAGTTTTGAGAAGTTCTCTGACTACAATTTTGCATGGAAGTTTTTTTTGCTTTTTTGGTGTGTCTCTTGTCTTTCTTGGTGATCAGCTTTTTAACTTTTTTGAGACATTGCACGCACGCCATTAGTTTGTTTTCAAGAAGTTGATCAGCAAATACTTCAAAAGTTCGATGTGGATAATAGGGATTTCTTTAGATTCAGTAGCTATAAAGTCGAAAATGATCTATTTTATTACCAACTAATAGTTCAATTATAACAAACGCCCTTCAACAATCGAATTGTTTTTTCTGCATGTCATATGAGAGAATGGAAAGTCCTCGTAAAATTGAATGTTGCATATATCTGGTGCCTGTGCTTGTGGAAAGTAGCAGGTACCAGTTGAGTAGTCGAGGTGCGTACAAGTTAGCCCACACACCTCCTTTATAAAAGAAAACGCTGAAGGATTGCATAGCATGATGGTTCCTTGTTTGATTTCTATTTATGGTGAGATTTTGTTCTGAAAAGAATAGCAGCATAATCAACTCCTATTAACTTCTGCCATTTTTTCAGGAGTTGATCTTTAGATTTTGTTGTTCTTTTGGCGGTTGTCTTCACTGTTTTCTGAACTGCTACCTCTCAAGTCTTCTTCATTTAAATCACCTATGTTTTCTTGTACTATATTTCTGTTTTTCACTTTTGTTTTATTTTTGATTTATTTTCTGTGGATATTACTCTGTGTTGCAAAGACCTCTCTTGGTGACTTACTCGGCGCAAGAAATTCAACAGTGGCGGGACGAACGCCGTAAGAACTACCCTTCAAAAGGAAACATTGAGAAGGTTGGTTACCTCTACTTGAAAATGATGTTTGTACTTGAATGTATAGGAACATGACATATCTTAAGAATAAATATGCTTTGCTGCAGCAGCTGACAGGGAAAATGGTAGAGTCCGAGGATAATTCGTGTGCTGCCAAGTTGCGCCGTCAGGTATGTTGATATCTCAAATATTAGCATCCCGTGTCATCAGAAGTTGCTTTAAGACGCGAACTGTGTAATTTGTTTTTACGATTAATACCTGTTATATCTGTGTGCATGTGTCCCTGTTTGTAGATTAATATTGTCTTAGTTGCACTTCTTGTCCTGTGACATGAAAGTCCTAAGGTTTTTATTTACATTTTTGTTTGCTGAACTGGTTATGAAAAATAAATAAATTGCTTTTTGAACTCAGTTGCTGTCTGTCTTTGGCTTGAGGTTGGCAACATCATTTTTTCCTCAAGTTTAATTTTTACATTTTATGCATATTCTGCTGTTGATGAAAACCACTAGTTTTAAGAAGAGCACATATCTGCAGCCCAGGGTCCACAGTTTTATTCTTTTCACTGTTTGCTTTGTGTTGTACATGAAAATATTATCTTCTAGTGCACATAGGCTGAAGTCAGTATAGCTTAGGTATATTGTCCAAACTACTCCTTTTTCTTGTTGTATCCATCCTCCCATTGGATACTGTATTGAGATACTACAGTAGAAATGAGGAACACCAAAGCTACCTGTTTCTACCCCTTCCTGCTCCATATGAAAAAGGAAACATGAAAGGAAAGCTATGGAAGAAATGAATGAGCTATGCGTTTCTTCTTCTTTGCAAAAAGAAGACATGTTATCGAAGTGAGTGAGATTGTATGATGAATCCCTTTATTAAATCAACTAAAAAAATGTGAGGATAGTATTTTGATGTACTCTCTTCATTTGGATCTTCATGATGTTTCTAATGTTTTCTATTCCTAGAGATGCTATATTAATACCATTGAGGTCCATGCTAAGTTCAAAATACATATTCCTTCCCTTAAAGAAAGACATGGAATCACGTACTCTGACTATTTTCCAGTTGTCTCCAAATTTTGTGAGATTTTGTTTGGACTATAATACCTCTTCAGAATCAAGGGAGGTGAATGTATGCAAATTGAATATTGGTGAGTAGAAAAATAGTTGGGTCTTTGGTTTTCTCTAACTCTCTGTTGAGACTGGAGAACTAGCGGACAGTCTTTATAGGATGTGATGTTAAGAATTTGGCAGCTCAAGTAGGAAACTCGAAGGCTTTCTGAAAATTCTCTCTTCCATGATAAGCAAAAGATCTTGTGCATTCCTCCTCTAATCTCTGAAAGCCTTCTCAAAATTCCTTTCTTGCGTAGCAGGTTCTAGTCTCAAGATCACGGGAACTGAACCTTTACTCTTTGTTTGCTTTCTTTACACATTTTAATTAACACTGCATGTCTATGAGGATATCTCACATACCTCCCAACATTGAACGTTTTTCATTAACTCTTTTGTTTGTCCAAAGCTTCTTTTATAATTAGCTAATGCCTGCACAACATCTGAAATGCAAGCATGTTATAGCTTTCTTCTGAAGTCTGAACCTAGATGACCGATGGCTTTGTTATCTAGACTTGCATATTAAACATATGCTGAATTTGCATTTATGCTACACTTTAGAGAAGTTCCATACTTGGAGGAAGTAAATGAACAATGGTTCCCCTTGTCCGTTCAATGTACAGACATTTTCCACAAATCTCTGTTCATCACACGAATAGCTTTCACATCTTTCCCCCTCAGTTACCTTAGACTACTCATCTTTACACAACTCTGATTGCACTAAATATATTCTACTTCCTGAAGATTTCTGTTCGTCCTGCATAGCTAATGTAAATTGTCCATGGACCTATTATTTGGTATTCGTTCATATACTTGTATTATTTACTCTTTAGCAAGTTCAAAAAGGCTCTCTCTCTCTTCATCCGTTTCATTGTCTGTATTTACTGGTAATTCTTAGCTATTCATGTTGGTTTAATTAGTTGAACTTTATGCAGCAACTTAAGGAAATTCTAGCCAAGCAGGCTGAGTTAGGCTTTGAAGTTGCAGAAATACCATCATCCTATCTGTCAGATACTGAGAAACAAGTGGATGGAATGGAGCAAAAAAGGCCGCTGAGTAGAAAAGAAAGGTTCCAAAAAAGGTTCAATAAAAAAGAAAAGTTCAACCGAAATGATCGTTTCTCCAAGAAACGAAGATTTGGAAACTCCGATTCATCAAATACTTGTGATCAAAAGGGCTTTCCTGCAGGAAAACAGGATGTAAACCGTGAATCTGTAACTCAGGTTACAAAAAGTGCGAGAGAATCAACACTGCTGGAGAAACTATTGAGTTCAGATATTCGAAGAGATAAACGACGCCTATTGCAGGTCTTTAGGTTCATGACCATGAATTCTTTCTTTAAAGATCAGCCGGGGAAACCCTTGAGGTTTCCTCGAGTGTTACTTAAGGAAACAGGGAAAGAAATTGAAGCTGCTGAAGAAATATCTGATGTTATAGATACAAACATTGAAAAATCATCATCAGACAACGACAACGACGAAGAAGATAATATTGCTGAATTTACAGAAGCAGTTAGTAGTGAGTTACAAGAAAATAGTAGCAGTGAAAGTGAAGAACCTGAGGAAGAACAAATCTCTGGTTAAACAAAACAGCCTGTATCTCTGTCACTGTTTATTGTATATGCTTGTTATTTTCATCTTAATTATGTGTAAATTCTAATGTCTAAATATCAAGGCTGGTACTGAAATTTTGATTTTCAAGGGTTATTTGATGAAACTTTTGGCATGTAGAATAACAGTGATGTCTGTTAATATTTGTTTATTTCAAGTGTACTAAATGAAAGTCTTGGGGATAAGTGAAACTCAACAACTTAGTTGTCGTTTCGTAGCTGGTTAAAGTTATGCAGTTATTACTAATACATAGAACCACAGGATAATCCTTGGTTAAGTATTACTTTATGTGTGATTATATGAAATGTCAATATTGGAGGGGAAATAAAACAATATTCATTGATGAAGAATATTTAATTTTTAAAAATTAATTAGCAATAAAATACACAAAAATAAAAGGAGTTCCATGATTGAGAAGAGTGGTGGCATTAGGCTGCAGAATATAATTCCAGCTTCATCAAGTATAATTATTATATTCTATCAATTTGAATTCAACACGTTAATTTCCCTATGAAAGATCAAAGAAGAAGCCAAATTTAATTATTTGATTAGGAACGTAGTTTAAAATAAAATATCTATAAAGTAGTCAATCAGAAGATTCATAATGTCTAGTAGTCAAATAACGATCAAGAGTTGAGATTAATATTACTCATTTTTCTGACGCTGAGTAGAGAATAGTATTAAAATGTCTTTGATAATTATATATCAATATTTGCTATTATAACTTTTGTTAATCCTCTAATTAACTATTAAATTTGGAGTATCATCAATTAATCATTACATTTAAAACTGAATAAGTGAATTTTACTCTTTTTTTTGTGTGTGTTGGTATGTAAGTAAAAATTATTGTTCTAGAAGCATATCTATGTAGTTTAAACAAACAATATGCAAGGTGGTGGTAGGGTAGGGGTAGAGAGGGGGCTACGGGAGTCGGGTTGATATGATGCGTGTTGGAGAGTGGGGAGGATGTCATTAACGTAGAATTTCACTAGTGAAACTCTCGCTATTGAAATCGTTTTCTTTGTTTAAGAAACTTATTTTCTTTGTGAAAATATTTTTCAAAAATTTTGACGAAACAAATCTCAGAAATAAGACAATTCAAATCTGTAGAAGTGGAACATTCTATTACGTACTATTCTTGTTATGCTTGGGTTGTAAAATTCAAGTTCCTATTTAGATAGAAAGTACTAAGAATTATTTGAATTTAGACTAGAAATTCTTGTAATAACGGTCAAAATAGGATTTCTTTTTTTCTAGAGGTGCCTCATATATAAGGGAAATAATAATAATAATAATTTATTTATTTATTTATTTTAAAAAACGTTGATTTCTTTGGCGGTTGATTTACGATAAAGAAGTTTCCAAAATGAGACATCTCAAAGTGATTGGTTCAAATTATTGAAAAAATTGCATAGACTTTCATAACGTGTAAAACCTGGAAACAAATTCGTGTACGGTGGTGTATATATACTTTCGTCGTCTGGTTTGTTCTTATTTGATTTGACACATTTCAAAAATAATAAATAAAGTAATAATATATTGCATGTCTGCATCACCTCTTATTATTATTAAACTCACTAAATAATGAATAATATTTAATAATAAGAGTGAAATAGATATAAAATAATAAAAAAGATAGTTCTGCAAATTAAACAAGTACAAGTAGATAAATAAAAATGGACAGATGGGAAATATTTACCATTCTATCATATTCTTTATTGATAATAGATTATTACTTATTATTTTTCTTAAAAGACAATAAAATTTTCAGATAAAATAATTAACTACCTGGTTTAAAACATAATTGTTCCTGAATAACTAAAAAGGGATTATTATGCCCTGTATTAAAGACAACCTTATATACTTAGCTTTTGTTAATTGAGTGTTATGTTCGGAAAAGGGACAGATCACGATAGGTTTAATGTAATATTTTAATTAAATTCTAAATCGATTAAATATAGGAGAAATGTTTTATATTACCCTTATTTAGAAATGGGACTTCAAAAGGACCAACACTGCATCTTTGGGTTGTACTAAGGGTAGTACTGATGGTACGTTCAGTTGCTCCTTTTTCATTCGTCAATAGACACCTGTCCCATTTCCCTTTCACTTTCTCTAGAACTTTCCTACTACCGTCTCACAATTTGGTAAGGGTTTTTCGTCGCCTCCTTCGTAAGCTCCGTCCATTTTCTGAACTCTTCTTTCCGTACAGCTGAGCTCTTCAATGGCCGATCCATCGTTTCTTCAGCCTCTTCTGTTAGTCTGCAGAGCTTCAATTTCTGTCTGAAGCTTTCGTCAACATTTTGGTTTGCTTGGGATGCGCTGCGCAGGTATTTCTTTATCATTTAACCTAACTTTCTCTGATAGCTAATTGGTCTTGCGTAGATATAGCTAGAATCAACGATTTACGTGCTCAGCAAGAGAGAAATACCTAAAATTTACCGCCGAACAAAACACAAATAGCATTTCACATTTTTTGCGGTAGTACCACAAATCGGTCAAACCGATAAATCGCTATAATTGTGGTTTTCCTGTTGAAAGATTTCTGACGTGCACCAAGTGTTTGAGAAAATGTCTAAGCTAGAAAAAATCATACTTCGCTTACACTTTAAGTAAAATTTGGATTTCGTGCACTCATTTTAAATCCCTTGAATATTTTGAATTGTACCCACTGCTTAGAACCTTCTGCTTTCAACGGTTTCTGCTTTTCTCTTTTGTCTATTCTTTATGCTTTCAATTTCACAGCTTTGTACTCTTCAGTTTTGGGATAGCTTTTGCCTTCTTGCTGATATGCACACTCTTTTTCATCTTTGGTTATGTTATAGTTGAAAGTATTTACTGCTTTATTCTCTCCTATTTATACTTGTGGAGTCAGCATTCATGTATTCTTTTATTAGCCTGCTTTATTTATGATAACCTTAAAATTAGTGCTTCAAATTTATTTATTATGTTTATAGATCTTTCTATGTTTTATGTCTTCTCTTAATATATTCACTTTATTCTCATTTTTTTAACAGAACTATACTCTTATTGTGCTTACTGATCTTTTCTCAAAATTTAATAGCCAAAAACATTATGAAAGTTTACATCACTGCTTCTATCTGTATATAATGATTGGATGAACATTATTGTCCTTTTTCTATGGCAGTCTGTGCAACTCGCACAAAATTCATCGTTAATATTTCATTCATATGCTACAAATGCTTCCCTTTGGCTTCTTCATTTTCAATTCTTAGGTAGAGCTGCATGTTATCCAATGCACATGTTCTTCTTATTCACTGCGGCCATAAAGTTCAAGAGCGAATATATTGCCCCAATCATTTCCAACAAATAGTACTGCTCTATGCTAGCTCGAAAGGTATTGCTACTCTCTTCTTTCCTGCTGAACGTCATCGAGAATTTTCCCCTTTTTCCAGTCTGCCCAGACCTATAATGGTAGCTTTTTTCATTATTTTGGATTCTTAGGTTGCGTATCATAAACTGTATGTAATTTTCCTATGCATGTTTGAAAATAAAAATTAATATGTATATAACTTTGATGTACAGAATGCATCTATGGTGGTTTTTGTGGTGATTTTACCGAGTTCAGGTCTGCTCAAAAGTTTAATAACAACGAGCATAGCTCTCACTTCGAATCGGCTTTAAACTCTTTCCCATCTTATTTTCTTTGACTTCTTCAAATCTGCTTCTGGTAAGTCTCTAAGTCTTTTGTTTTAATTGCTCTGGTATTTTTATTCTTTATCTTTACTGGTGGTTAACGATCTCTCTCCTTCACTCTTTCAATATCGGATCTCTCTTTGAAATGTCAATCTTAATCTATCTTCGCTTAACTATTGTTTCTTGTAATCAAGAACCATTTGACAAAACAAAGTTAAATTCTTAGGCGTAAAATTTCTAATTCAATCACCCCCTATATTCAGTATAGGAAAAGATGCAATATTGTTTGTTTGAATCATAAAAATCCACCAATTCATGAAATGTCCTGTTTGTTTAAATTATAAAAACCCCAAGTTCATGTGAATATCCTGTTTGTTTGAATCATTTTCAAGATAATGATAACCTAAGAATTTTTTCAACTTGTGCTCATACACTTCACATTGATTGGTTTCCATATCTTCTATGAGGTTGCTGGAGATCTTGGTAATTTGCAGTCTCTACTGTGAAGAGGAAAAATAACTATTTTGTGAACTCTCTTTGTTCATGATTACTGTTTATTCCTAAGTTTATTTCAATTTAACACAATATTAGCTATTCATAGTCTCATCAGCCTTTGCTATGAAGCTTGAAGCTTGAAGGATTGTCGTTCTTTAAGTTTTCACTTTCTTCTTTTGTTGAATTCAATGGACACATCCCTAAGGAGCTCAACATATCTTTTTTTTTTTTTGACTCGATATTTGAACTTAAGAATAATTTGTGTTGGTTCATTGATGTCAGAAATAATTCAAATTCTTTGAACTTTATTTCAGCCTTCCCAAACTAAAACAAAGGTGTACAACTACTATATTTGATGTGGAGTATCTTAATTAGATATGTGTTTTTCTTTCATATATGAATCTTGATATTTAAGGTGTAGTTATTTTGAAGTGTTGTGTTTTCATTATTCTTTGTAATTATTTTTTTGGGCTATAGCAGGGAACTTTTCTATGCATGAATTAGAGAAAAATATTGATTATTAAGTCTCTGTATTAAGTTACAGTTCATGTTGTAAATCCTTCTATTGATTACCATTTTGTTGAAGTGCTTAGTTATAACAGGGAACCTTAATTTGGTATGTAGGATTTGAAGAAGAAAGATGAGTTCAACCATGCATTGGTTGCTATTGAAGAGCAATACAAATGACATTTACCTGAGAAAATTACTAAATAAGGAGTATGCATAAGAGCAATTTCAACTTTATCACCCTTCTAGCATTGATGTAAGTTGTTCTACTTGGAGTAAGTCATTAGGTGCTATCAGCAAGAAGCTAATGAATTTTTAAATTTCCCAACTACCATAAAAAAGAAAACCAAAATCTTTCAGCTCAGGCCATTTTGAGGCATATTTCAGATCTTACATTAACTACATGTAAAAAAAAGTACTACTCACTTGGCCTTGAAATGATATGTATTATTGATCAAGTTTTAATTTTTTGTACCCAGTAATCAAGACTATCAGTAAACTAGATGAAATGAGAAAAATAAGCTACAACATGCTTTTATCTGTCAAGAGACGCTCAAGTTATTAATGTTAGAGGAAAGATTAATGGCAGAGTGAATCTGAGTCCATATACTCCATCCCTCTGTATTATCTGCTTTGCTTTACCTAAAAGTGTTCATTATAGTTTTATCAGATTTAGAAATTACAATGTCCAAGTGCAGTAATTTATATAGCACCAAGTGCTGACGATTTTACTTGGTAAAACAAAGTACAAACTAAAGTTCTAATCTTTAGCAAGACAAAAGAAAAAATATGTCCATGATATCTTAAGATTGCTTTTATTAAGAGTAGACAAAGAGTAAAAGAAAAAATATGCCCATGATATCTTAAGATTGCTTTCTATTAAGTAGCCAAAGAGTTGATCCAATTTTATTTCCCTTTTTTTTGACCTATTTTGGTCAATATAAACGTAAGTTCAAAGATAAATTCTCATTCATCTTTTTTCTTTCTATTAAGAGTTGTGTGAAGATCTTTCTTGACCAATCCCTTTGACACTCATTCTTCAGGAATAAGGAAGAGTATTTTTAAGTTTGAATTTGTTTATTTAGAATCTAATTTCTTCTACTTCATATTTATTTTATATCACTATTATCCCTCTCTTTTCCATGTGTGGCCTTTTCAATAATTTGCAGGAATAACAGATTACATTTTCTAGGTACTGAATAGAGAGGTTCTAATAGCAAATTGATGAACAATTTATCATTTAATCTCATATGAACTGAAAGGATTCTTAGCTTTTCATTTGTGATGAACTTGAATGACATAGGACTTCATACGTGGTATTGATGTTTTCTATTTCTCTCAACTTTACATGAAGTTTGCCTTGCAAAGTTTTTTCAAACTTTAGCCTAATATGTCCTCATTTTCATTCTTGCGCTAATTCAAATTTCAGTTATCAAAAACTATCGTAATTGGTTCATATTCATCTATTTCGATATAGTAAATTAGTGATCTACCAACAAAGGTGTTTGTATGCTGTTAATGAAAACACATACTGCCTTTTCTATTCTCTTCAAGTCTTTTTCCTATCATCTTCTTCCTCTACTTTTTTCAGCTACATCTATCTCACTCAACTTCTATTTCTCCTTTTCAGATTTTCTAAAATTTCATTTACGTTTTCAGTTGTTGTAATATGTAGTTGTCCAATCAAATATAGGTACATTAGAAGGTTGAAATCATGTAGACCTTGAAATAACAGTTTATATTGTTGCAGCAGGCATCTTATGGTTGTTACTTTATACACTTGTAATCTTACAGCAGACACTTTGTGATGGTTAATTATTGCAACGTAATAATATTAATTCTTACTTCTTAACCTCTTTATAGGTTGTGAGTTTCCAATTTTGAGCTCATTTCAAACGAACACATGGTGTTCTTTTTAAATTTAGGTGCCATAATCCCTCAATGTCTTCTCATATGTGTCTGCGTTTTTGTGATGTTTGAGTTTTAATTGTAAGAGTGATTTAAGGAAATATGGATTATATAAGAGGAGAAAATAGAGTTGCAGCTAATGGTTCATCTCTGGCACAGATTCATTTCACAAGCTGTCCCTTTTTGTTAAAATTAACTTGTGACCTGAACTAATTCCTTTGATTTTGCTAAATCTAAACAGGAAACAACATTTTACAACTACTATCTTGCTTTGGTGATGATGAAGACAACCCCAGCAACTTATGCTATTGACGTCCCATTATTTGAACGAGCAAACCTAGCCAAAATAGTGGTAAGAACAGAATCATCTCTGGCAGCAACATAAAATTCTTTAAATGACTCTTCAATTACCAAAGCTTGATCTTTGATGGCTTTGTAACTTAAATCTCATAAATTTAATAAGCAAAGCATATTAGTCAGTTGATGTAATTCAATGTTTCTGAATCATTTTTATACTTCTCAGTAATTATTTTTTATACACATGACTTCGATATATATGATGTTTGCACTTATTAGTTCCTTCTTGCATCGTCTTTTCAACTCTTTCAGATTCAATAAGCACAATTTGATATGTCTACCTCAGTTTTCTACTCTTTTGGATATAGTTTCTTCCTAAGATTTCTACATGCATGATACTAACTACTTCTTCATTTGCCCAATGCATTAGTTTCTTTGATGAATTTAATGTTTATAGCCATTAATTAGTGCAAAAACTTAACAGTCTTACAAAAATCTAAGATATCAAGAATGTCTATGCCTTGAATTTTTAAGTCAATTCTACATCCAAGTTGTTTGGTAATATGCCTTCGTTAACTCATTTAAAGTTTTTTGTTGCCATTTTTATTTTTAGGCTGCATCAACATTATTTGTATTAGGACTGAAGGCACATTTGGGACTTATCTTGGTGGTTTTGGTTCTACCGTTCAAGATGTGAGCCACTATGTTATCAATTACCGTCTTCCATAAATCGCGCAAGGTATTAGTATTAATTCTTTTCTTATGGATATCCTTTTTTGCTTTATTTAGGTCAACTACGTAATTTTGGGTATCATATATTCATTTGTGTTTGGTTATCATGTATTGTCATTTGGTTTGTTGTTCCACTTTTTCTTCCAATAAACAAAGTACACGAAAATTGGCCCGAGCATTACAACCATAAATAAAATGACTCCAAGGAAGATCCAATGGACGATAATTTTCTACATATCAAAAAATTCTATTGTCTTAACTTGGTTCTGTTCAGCAACATCGTTGATTCCTTTTTTCGGTTCTTTTAATTCTATAATACACAAATAAAATTTGAGGGTATTATTATAAAAAATTACTGAGGAACAGAAGACTTTCATCAGCCTTTTTGTGTTCAGTTGCTCTTTTATGATGTGGTTATTTTGTCTTTCTACTCTTTCTGTAGGAATGGAATATTACATGTGAATTACAACTTCTAACTTTTTTGGCGTAACAGTTTATAGGGTATGTACATCTGCCAAATTTCTTTAGCTGAGAGGTCTCTCATACCGAGAGAAGGCCTTCACCTACTAATGTTGGCAGACCAAGATTAGTAGCGTCTTGCTGGTGAAGGATTTGATGAAAAAGAGAGGCCTAATGTCAGTATCCTTTATTGGTAAGATAAGGACTACTCCGTTGTCACAATCCGGTGCAAGGATAGACCAAACCTTCTCTTTGATACAATTTTTACATTGCCCGATATGCAATATGTCGTTTTCCATGGCAATGTAGATGCTGAAGTACCAATACCGCACCAGGTACCACAATTTTCTATTTGTTTTGAAATCTCTTTCATGGTTTATTCTTCTGAACATTTGTGAACTAATATTACAAACTTTGTTCTCATTGAACGAGTACTGCATAAGACATATAGATGTTTCCAGGTAAAATCAGACGCAAAACGAAAAAAAGTGATTCAATGTCTTAAAGCAGCAATTGAAAGAAGGGTATCTGAGGTTAGCACTAATGATTAACTTAATTTCTAATTTTTTTTAGATCCATTGTTCGACATATATTGGGAGTTATGAGGGGCATCTCCTTCGACCAATTATTTGTCATGGTCCATTCCTCTTTTTAAAATTGATTAATTAACAACCCACAAATAGCACATTGCACGTTAGTAGCCTGTTCAAAGAAGTGAAATTCAGACAGAAACTTCCCCTTTTTTGACTTTTAAGTAAGATAGAATTTTTCCTGTTTCCTTCATACGTCAAATTTGGAATTCTCCTACATTTAACTGAACTTATTTGCAACTACTATGTTTTGGTCCAAATATGAATACTACATACTCTGATATATGTCTCCCCATTTACTGATTTTCTCATTTCTTCAATAATTAATCATCTTATTCTGATGTGGTTGCTTCTATTGCTTTGCACTTCTTAGTAAGTTTTATTTAATTTTTTTTGTCCACTGCTTGGTGTATTGGCAGATGTTCAACATGCATGCATCTATATATTTTTTTCCTTGAATATTTTATTTTAGTTCTAAGTTTGTTATGTTGAGTTTTTATCTATTCTCGCCTTTTAATACATCTTACTGTTAATGAAATTGTGGTCATATTAGTATTTTTGCTATTTATTTGAGTACTTTGTTTTTACATGCATAATATTGATAACTACATTAGATTTGCACTCTGCTGCCAAATTTATATAAGGCCTATATATATAGATAGAGAGAGAGAGATAGATGGATAGATATTACCCTTAATATATATATATATATATATATATTTAGAAAGGACACTAAAAGTACATGTGTCTTCTTAAAAATTCATGGGGTTTTGGTAGGCAATGAAATTGTGCCAAAAAAAAGACAAAATCATTACATTTGACAATTCAGACACTGCATTACTTAACTTTTAGCAGCAGCTGTTATGCACAGTCACAGGAATTTATTACTCCTTCCTATTTCTACTCCTACCAACAGCTCAACTCATATGCAGGCAAACTGCCTTTGAACACTAAAAAACATAATCACAGTCAAACAAATCGTTATGTCTCCTCTGTGTTAGTGATAGCAGAAAAATCTACGCTCATTTTGCTCTTTCCTTAGTGTTTATCAATTCACACTCCAATATAAGCCTATCTACATGTTCTGCTGCATAACTTGCACTGCATACATTCTACATTTTTCTTATTCTGCTTCCTTATGATATCCCACACATTAATACAAACTTATCAGTAGGAAGAATAGGAACGACATTTCTGTCTACCAGCAAATCTAACACTTTTATGATGATTCCATGCATTTCTTTCTGCTTTATCCCTATATTAAAATAACTTCCCTATCTCTTACCACAATTGCACTTTCTAGCATACTTTCAACTCTGTAATTGCAGGAACTCCCTCGCACCGTTTTTTCACTTTTGCTTATGATAGGGACAATATAATCAAGGACTCTCCCTATGCTCTGGTTTATTTCATGAGGAAGGTTAACTGTGGCCAGGCAAACTGCAGTATCCTCTAGATATGATACTGCAACATGTATATTGTTTTTGTTATAGTCCATTAGTTAGTATGTGCAAATCGTTCAACTCCACATCATCCTGATGTCTATTGTACATATTCTAAATATTTCTAATAGTACATATTAAAATATATGATATTATCTATCTTCTACAAATGCCCTGAACCTTCATTCATTAATATTACAACAATTTCAGAAGCATAATACTTTGACTATTGGGCCCGTGCTTGCCACGGGCCTCCCTACCCTAGTATAAAAAATAAGTCTTAGATCCTAGTGATGTGTAGGTTAAGTTCTTACCTATGGTACTAGATCACTCGAATTATTTACAAGAATGATCTTGAAAATAAGTAATCTCAACTTTTAATCAGTGGCGGCTCTACCCCTTAAAAAAAAAAGCAACCGCCTTAGGCCCCAAAATTTGAGGGGCCTCATTTTTAAAAAATTAATATGTTATACATATTTTTTTCTTAAAAAATATTGAGTATTATTTATAGAAAATATAGACTTTTCATTAAAAGAGCAAAGAAGTAACAGAAGTTTGATAAATTATGAGTACTATGTCTCAAGAAAGATTAAATAATTTGCTATAATAAACTTCATAAAAAAAATTCAAATTTAAGGCCTCCATTTGGATTTGGCTTTAGGCCACAGATTTATTAGAGCCGCCCCTGCTTTTAATCCTATTTGTCTCATGATAAAAAAAAAATTAACTTTTTACTTTCAAGATTTATATATATATATTTTTTTTTAAGATCATTGACTTTTGAGATTATTATATGTAATGCTCTTTATGATGGACCAAATAGTTTGGCAGTGTACCAAAATCTACGTCACAATGTCAAGAACCTAAAAACGGGAAGAATAAAGGAAAAGAGAAAGGGAAAAAAAAAAGGAAAATAAAAACTTCAGAGGATTTAAATCATTAATGCATGAAAGTAACCCATATATCAATATAAAATATAAATTATGATGGAACGATAAGTACTTTATTTTTAATTAAATAATTTAAATTTAAATTCTATTAAATATAAAATCTTCTTCAGTTAACAGAATTTTAATATAAATATCGAATATCAAGATAAAAATAAAACTAGTTATAAAAAAAATGAAAGTGACACATATTAAAGTGGAAGTAGCAATTAGGCGTCTCAATCATATTTAATTCTTCAGATAACTACAGTTTTTATTTCCCCATCAATCATGGTTCAGTTCTATATATTTGTGATATATTTTTTAAGTTTCTTTTTTCTATTGTAGAATATGGTAATTTATAAATAGTGTTAGTGTAGTTAATTAGTTATTATTACGGGAAAAAAAGAATTTTTTACCCAAATAGCTGGATAGATTTATGATTTATTTATTTTAATCTATATACATAAGTTATTTATCAATTAGCTGTTTTTAATTTAATTATATTTAGATTTATTCTTCAAAATAAATAATATCGAAGTGCAGTAGGTTAATATTTTTTTCTTAAAGTAAAGTTAATTGAAATTTTGATCCTAAGTTTTGCTTTTAAGTCACATAAACACTCACAAAATTTATCTTCTTTGGTTAAATTATTGTAATAACACGAAAATGCCCCAAATATATAAGTTAGAAAGTGAATTTCTTTTTTATTTAAACTGTGGGACAAAATAAGAATAATATTAATGATTAATAATATAAAAAATTATAAACAAATCTACTAATATCAATCTGTCATGAAACAGTACTTCAAAATTGATTTCCTAATAAGCCATTAATATTATAATTTAATGCTCTAAATGCAAGTGGTTCCAAATGAGCATCTGAACACATGATAAAAGTGCTCTTGTTAAATAATTTTGATTCTAATTTGGAAAATATTTTGCGTGTGATCTCAAAAATTCATTACGATAGAACATGTCATCTCCTTGAATTATATACATTATCCTCAATTGGAACATGTCTTAGGTTTTACTGCTTATTGAGACTAATTCATACAATTATAGGATGCGACATATTTTAAATGATTAACTTATCTGCTTAAATGGACATTTGAGAATATCAACAACAAAAAATATTAAATTTGAATGCAATTATAGGTACTCAGTTTGAACAAATCGTAGTTCCAATGTCTAAATGAAATTTATTGATAGATTTCAGGTGTTGCGTATATATTTGCCAAATTTTAAAGACTAATCATCGGGGCTCGTAGTCGGTTAAGTTCGATTTAACTTATTACCATCAATCTGTAGATATTTTAAATCGTTGAATAATTGTCAAAATATCAATCAATCAATTATTGATCGTTATCAATTTAAACCGTTAAGACTTCATATTAAGAAAATATTCATTAATAATCAATTACTAACCGCATGATAAATTAAACAAATATAGTACTCTTGGAAATTTAATAAGGTAGGTTCAGAATTTATAAGGAATTTCTAAAAATCAAGTTTCATTAAATTGACATCCAGTACTAATTTAGAAGAAGTATTAGTAGCACATGATGCTAAAAGGATTAATTACAAATAGAAAATAAAAAGCATAACATTTGATAAACAATTTTAAGCAATATTCTTGAAATACCTAAAATAGAAAACGAAAAAATAATAAGTAAAAAGAAAAGATGAAACACAAAAACAAACACTGAACTTATAAGTTTTTTTTTTTAAAAAAAAGAAATTAACAAGATTTATCCTCAGTTATTATTAGATTATTATTGATTAATCCGTTAAAAATGCATTAAATCATTACAAGATCAATGCACGAAATAGACTCCCTATTTTTCGAGACTGATAAAATCTAAGTATACTCTATATTCTTCAGATCCTACTTTGTAGATTTTATTGGATATAGTATTGTTATCATATATCAATACATTTTTTTATTTCGATTTCGATTCATTTTTGGACTGCCACGCCCCTCCAAGAGAATAAAATCATAGAACACACTCAAAAAATTGTCACTGCAGAAACACCTGTAGAAGCCTTTCCTTCTAGAACAGCGGCACAACTTCAATATACAAAACAAAGTTAAACTATTTTGTAACCATTTTCTTGTTTTTTTTTGCCATTTTGGAGCCTACAATTAACGACTCTCTTCCCATTTCTTTGTTTAATAATGATAATCGTTTTCCCATCTTCTTTTAAATTTCACCCCACCCCCCTCACCCCACACCCCATAATTTCAAACAAGAACAGCTTCTACGATGTCTTTGACCTTTGAATTTCATCTTCACTTATATCCCAATTTTATAAATTATTATACGCATTCCAGCTTACACAAAAGAATCTCAATTTCATTTCTTCTTTATTACATCAATGCAAGTAAGTTGTGATTTACATCTGTAGCTGATGACCCTTTTTGTATTTTTATGAGATATACCATTTTTTGTTTGATTCTTGATAGTTGACTTTTTTGGGTTGTAGTATATTGTGAGATTTTAAAGATTGGATTTTTAGAATATTTTTTGTGTTTGGGGGGTTTTGATTGACTATCTGGGGTTTTGATGAATCTGATAAAGTTTAGTTTTTTGAACTTCTTGATGAGGTTAGTGATCTTGTGATTATGGTTTAGAGATTCCTGTTGTTGTTGCTGATCTGTTTAAACCATCTGTCCCTTATAGCCTTAGATTGTCTTGTGAACTAATATGGAGAATAATTCTCCAGTTACTGATTCTATTATGATGAAATCATCCTCTATAAGAAGTATGTCATCTAATAGGTCAAGGGCATCTGGTGGGGGGTCTGTGAGGGAGGTGAATTTAGGTGAGTTTGGATCGAAACCTGTGAGATATGGGTCGCAGGGTGCTGACTCTGAGGGGTATGGAACATCTCAAAAAGAGATTAGCGATGAGGATTCTAGAGTTGTTTATTTAAATGATCCTGAGAGGACAAATGAGAAGTTTGAATTTTCGGTTAATTCAATTAGGACTGCGAAATACTCTATTGTGACCTTCTTGCCTCGAAACCTGTTCGAGCAGTTCCATAGAGTGGCATACATTTACTTTCTGGTGATTGCTATTCTTAATCAGCTTCCTATGTTGGCTGTCTTTGGTCGGGGAGCTTCAATTCTTCCATTGGCTTTTGTGCTATTAGTTACAGCAATTAAGGATGCCTATGAGGATTATAGGCGCCACCGTTCTGATAGGATTGAGAATAACCGGTTGGCATTGGTGTTGTTGGATGGTCAGTTTCAAGAGAAAAAATGGAAGGAGATAAAGGTGGGTGAAATCATCAAACTTTCATCAAGTGGTACCATTCCTTGTGATATGGTATTGCTCTCGACAAGTGATCCCACTGGGGTTGCCTATATCCAGACTATTAATTTAGATGGGGAATCAAATCTGAAGACACGGTATGCAAAGCAGGAGACGCAAATGAAGATGCCAGAAAAGGACAGTATTAGTGGGATGATCAAATGTGAGAAACCGAATAGGAACATTTATGGTTTTCATGCTAATATGGAAATAGATGGAAAGCGTGTTTCTCTTGGACCTTCAAATATAATCCTCCGTGGCTGTGAGCTCAAGAACACTAGTTGGGCTATTGGAGTTGCAGTTTATGCTGGGAGAGAAACTAAAGCTATGCTCAACAACTCTGGAGCTCCATCAAAGAGAAGCCGTCTTGAGACCCGAATGAATAGGGAGATCATTATCCTCTCTTTCTTCCTTGTTGCATTGTGTACTCTTGTCTCCATTTGTGCCGGTGTTTGGTTGAGGCACCACAAGGATGAGTTAAATACCATCCCCTTCTACAGGAAATTGGACTTCTCAGAAGACGAAATTGAAGACTACAATTATTATGGCTGGGGACTGGAAATGGTGTTTACTTTTCTGATGTCAGTCATCGTCTACCAGATTATGATCCCTATATCACTGTACATATCTATGGAGCTTGTTCGTGTTGGTCAGGCCTACTTTATGATCCAAGATAATCGAATGTATGATGAAACGTCAAAATCAAGATTCCAGTGTAGGGCTCTTAACATAAATGAGGATCTGGGCCAAATTAAATATGTTTTCTCTGACAAAACTGGTACCTTAACTGAGAACAAGATGGAATTTCAATGTGCAAGCATTTGGGGCGTAGATTATGGTAGTGGAAAATCAGACCCTCAAGAAGTAGCTGGATGCTCTGTTCAAGGTACTGCAACAACTTCTCATCATCTTTCATCACCGCCCTCCCCCCCCTCAAAAAAAATAAATTCTCCTAGATAAAGAAAATAACCCTTTCCTTGGTGGCACCTGTTTGGTAACACATTGGAACTTACATTTTCTTTCTTATTTGGCTAGTAGACGGTCAGGTTTTAAGGCCGAAAACGAAGGTGAAGGTTGATCCAGTGCTTTTGAATATATCAAAAAATGGGAAGCATTCAGATGAAGGGAAACATGTTCATGATTTTTTCCTTGCATTAGCTGCTTGCAACACAATTGTCCCTCTTGCCGTGGAGACATCTGATCCGGCTATGAAGTTGGTAGATTACCAAGGGGAGTCTCCGGATGAGCAGGCATTGGTTTATGCTGCTGCAGCTTATGGGTTTATGCTCATTGAGAGAACATCAGGCCATATAGTAATAGATGTTCAAGGAGAAAGACAAAGGTAATGTTAAAACTTAGTTTTTCCCCTTTCCTCAACTTCTGTACTTGTTTAATTTTTCTTGTACTACTGGAGATCCAACCTTACTATGGTAATTAGGTATGCGTTACTTTAAATGCTCAGCAACTAGAGTTATTGATTACGAGGAAATTCAATGGAAATGTGGATGTTTAATGCGTTACTTCATGGTAATTGCAGGTTCAATGTACTAGGCTTACATGAATTTGACAGTGATCGGAAGAGGATGTCAGTAATATTAGGCTGCCCTGACAATACAGTTAAAGTCTTTGTTAAAGGTGCTGATACAACCATGTTTGGCATCATAGATAAATCATTGAGCTTGAATGTAGTGCGAGCAACAGAACTGCATCTACACTCTTATTCCTCAATGGGTCTCAGAACCCTTGTAGTGGGGATGAGAGAAATGAGTGCTTCTGAATTTGAGGAATGGCAGTCTTCTTATGAGGCAGCAAACACAGCTGTTATTGGTAGGGCAGCTCTACTTCGAAAAGTAGCTGGAAATGTAGAAAAGAACCTCACCATATTAGGTGCCTCTGGTATTGAAGATAAATTGCAGGAAGGTGTACCCGAAGCTATTGAGTCCTTAAGAGTGGCAGGCATTAAAGTTTGGGTTTTGACTGGGGACAAGCAAGAGACTGCAATTTCAATTGGCTATTCCTCGAAACTTTTAACGAACAGTATGACTCAGATTGTGATAAATAACAAATCTAAGGAGTCATGTAAAAGGTCTTTGGAAGCTGGTCTGACTCGGTGTAAGAGTCTATCACCACATAATGCTGAGGAAAATATTGGAGCTGGAGCAAGTGCAATTGCTTTAATCATTGATGGAACAAGCCTCGTTTATGTCCTTGACGGCGAACTTGAAGAACTGGTAATGCTTGTAGATCTTAAACACTCTCTCTCTTTGCGTTTGTATCTAATACTTAATTACATAAATACATCAGTACTGTTGCAAATCCCCTTACCTGTTCTTCATTTCAATGCAGTTATTCCAGTTGGCCAGTTATTGTTCTGTTGTACTCTGTTGTCGGGTGGCCCCATTACAAAAGGCCGGAATTGTTGCTCTCATAAAGAACCGCACTGATGACATGACACTTGCAATTGGGGATGGTAAGTGTTAGTACTCTTTCTGATGGGGCATTAGGAGTTGTACTGTCTGAAATAAATCTACATGGCAAGTGACAAAAGAAAAAAAACTACAGAAGCAATACTGATCTAAAATTCATTGTTGTAACTTCAGGTGCAAATGATGTGTCAATGATCCAAATGGCTGATGTGGGCATTGGCATCAGTGGCCAAGAGGGACGTCAAGCTGTGATGGCATCAGATTTTGCTATGGGACAATTCAGATTCTTGGTCCCTCTTCTGTTGGTACATGGCCATTGGAATTATCAACGAATGGGCTACATGATATTATACAACTTCTACAGAAATGCTATCCTTGTTTTCGTCTTATTCTGGTAAGTGTACTTGTAGCGAGACTACAGTTCTCTCTCATGCTTCTTGCTATTTCTAGCCTCTAGGACTATGACACAATTCAGTGGAAAATACACTTAAGCATTAGTTCTAAACCTTTCTAAGTTTTAAAAAGAAACATAGCTTAAAATACTCACTCAATGACTGTTGTCAAATTGGAATATAGTTATGAAGAGTTAAGTAGTTAATAAGTAATACATTCTCAAAATTAGTAATATATGTTAGGCCATTAGCCAGATTGTTTAATGATGTCTGACTAAAGTTTCATGTAGAATGTTAATGGTCCATAATAGAGAACACTAAAGTATGGATTTATGAAATAGTTTTGTGAATTTTCCTTTCAGCAACAGCTGACCCTTTTAAAATTTTCTGCTCAGGTATGCTCTCTTTACAGCTTTCACTTTGACCACTGCTCTAACTGACTGGAGCAGCATGCTATACTCCATAATCTATACTGCGGTGCCTACAATAGTTGTTGGGATTCTCGATAAGGATCTAAGTAGAGTGACTCTTATGAAGTATCCACAACTCTACGGTCCTGGACAAAGGCAAGAGAGCTATAATAAGAAATTATTTTGGGTAACTATGATTGACACCTTATGGCAAAGTATAGTGGCCTTCTTTGTACCTGTTCTAGCATACTGGGAAAGTGAGATTGATATCTCAAGCATTGGAGATCTATGGACACTTGCTGTTGTTATTTTGGTCAATGTACATCTAGCAATGGATGTGATTCGTTGGTCTTGGATTACTCATGCTGCTATTTGGGGATCTATAGCAGCCACTTTTATTTGTGTCATTGCCATTGACTCGCTGGCATTTCTACCTGGATACTGGTAAGATCACTCTGCTGATTTTCTTATAGATAATCTATTCTTGTTTTCTGTGGACACTGCACATCATTTGCTCATACTGTAATTATATTTGCTCATACAGTTTTAGGCACTTTCAAAGACTATTTCATACTACTTGTTAGTTAGTGGAGAAAATTGCTAAAACTAAAAGATTCGAAGAAATCCAAACATAAAGGTTTAGTTTCTGAAGATGGTTGCTTCTTTTCCTTTAAAAGCTAGGTGACCTTTTAGCTTGAGATGCAGTACAACAGAAAACTAAGACTTCAATTCCACTCTTATAGTTAATCTGTCTCTAGGCCTGGAGACCTTTGCACACTTAACCTGTATTTTGAGTCTTTTATGAAAATCCAACAGCCAGAGAGAGCAAAATAAACAAATTTGGTAGGATATGATTCTTCTTCATTCATATCCTGCTAACTTCAAATATACCAGTTATGCTTTTGTTTATGTCTCGTGAAAAATAGATGTCCAGTATAGTAATGTGTCTATGTGTGTTTTGTTGCAGTTTTCAGATCCCTGTCCCTTTCAAAATTTAAATCTGCAAGAGAATGTATTTGGAATTTCATTTCCCATGCAGAAGTTACACTTGCTAAAACTGAATCACGATGACCATTAGTATTTCTTCTCGTATCTTGTAAATCAACCAAGATTATTTTTTTTCAGTTTTAATTTTTTTGCACAACTTACCAGCTCACATGGTAAATAAGAAGTTTTCAGGATTCTCTTTATTTATGCTGACAAACTTATCAAGTCAGAGAAGTATAGACTGATTTGCATGTAAAATCATTTTTGCAGGGCCATTTTCCATGCAGCCGGGGAAGCTAAATTCTGGTTTTGCTTGCTTTCCATAACAATTGCTGCACTTGCTCCTCGTTTTGTCGTCAAAGCTTACATTCGGCATGCTAGACCTCGTGATATTCAGATTGCAAGAGAAGGAGAGAAGTTCAGAAATTTAAGAGACTCTCAGACTGCAGAAATAGAAATGAATCCAATTGTTGACCCTCCTCGACGATGATTGAGCTTTTTTCTCAGTTCTCTTCTCCATCACTTCTGCTTGTAAAAAGGTTTTTTTATATTCTTTTGGTTACTTTGGAGATTACCTCCTCGTTACCGGATTTTGTTTGTTTTGGTATCCAAAGGATAGGAGTAGTTAGTATTCAGGTCCATTCTTTGCTATTCATGCACATTAATTGTACATTAAAAAACTGTACAATACTGGTTACATACCCTCATGTAACACCAATTTTCATCAATAGAATGAGCATACACACTCAAGTTTTTTGTTAAATCTAACTTCCCTGTCGTCTCTATCTAGATTATTGCATCATGTTACACTTTATCTAAACAGCCTCTCTACCTCCACGAGGTAGTGGTAAGGTTTGCGTACACTCTACTCTCCCCAGACCCTACTTTGTAGATGTCACTGGGTATGTTGTTGTTACACTTCTCTCAACTTATTGCTACTCCTTGCATGGTGTTAGTACCAAGCCAGTGAATTGTGAATTTGCCCATTGTGTTAACTGTTAAAAGGGTCATTGATACCTTTCTAAGGTTTACATTGAGAAGAAAGTTCCATGTATTATGATTGACTACTATTTTAATTCTAGTTTATCTATTTGCTTAGAAACCAAGAAACTCCTTTATGGTAGGCTTCATTAGTCAACCATATTATGTGTTTGAAAGTGTATGTTATGTGGTAGAGAAGAGGTGATCTTCATTAGTCAACCATATTATGTGTTTGAAAGTGTATGTTATGTGGTAGAGAAGAGGTGATCTTCATTAGTCAACCATATTATGTGTTTGAAAGTGTATGTTATGTGGTAGAGAAGAGGTGATCTTCATTAGTCAACCATATTATGTGTTTGAAAGTGTATGTTATGTGGTAGAGAAGAGGTGATCTTCATTAGTCAACCATATTATGTGTTTGAAAGTGTATGTTATGTGGTAGAGAAGAGGTGATCTTATTGTGTGTACACATTTCAACTTTTTTTATATGTATATATAGTTTAAGTCAAAAGTAATTGATTCAATTGAATTCATAGAAACCCATTCTAAATTCGCCTCTATGGTATGGTTTAGCAATGGTGGATCTAGAGTACAAGGTATAGATTCACGGAAATGTAGTAGCTTTTGTAAACTCAATCATTATAGTATATTAGTAATAATTTGAGATTGTTATAAAAATTTATAAAATTTAAATCTTAAATTCGCAAATTATGATGATTTGCCCAGAATTAAGCTTAAAAAAATGAATATGAATATAAAAAGTCAAAATTTGAAATCTATTACTTATGAAATGTCAAACAAATAATCTACCTCCACATGATTTTCCATGAATTCAGCCCCCATTTTGAAACGTAACATGATATCTTGTCAATGAAAATTATGGTTGAACGAGTCTCTATGGTCTCATATTTCACAGAAGTTTCCATAAAAAAACATCTCTCTACATAAATTTTTAATTGACACTTTTTTTTGTCGTGTTTATCCATTTTGATGGATAGAGTTATCTAAGCGTAATAAAGAAAGTGACTAAGATCAACAAGAATTTAAACGGTTTTCTAAAAAGTACAAAAGATTGATTTATTCTTTTCTTAATAAATCAAGCAATCATTTTGATTCCAAATAGTAGTCTAATGATAATCATTTGACTAAGGGGTGGTTTTCACAAATAGATGGGAAAATTAACAAACTAGTCACAATCCCTAACATAATTAGTAAAAATATCTATACTTTAAAATAATTATTAAAAATGTCAAAATGTCAATATTTTAGAAAATGATTTGTATCCTAATATAACTATTTTTCTTTCCTTTTATTTCTCAAAACAGTTCCACATTAGATCAATTTCTACACCACTAACTGATAAAAAAGAAAAAAAAATAATTATTAGCATTACCCTTCTTTCTAGGTTTTAACTCAAGTCAATATTCTCTCTCTTCACGTTTTCCCAATTTTTCTCTCATTCATTGTTCAAGAAAAATTAACTCTTCCATTTTCTTCCAAATTGTTTAGGAAATCTATCAATTAATTCAAGAAATCTCTCAATTGTTAAAGGTAATTTCGAAGTCACCAAATATTTTGTGAGTTTTCTTCTGATTTTGTTTTCATATTCACCAAATATTTTTGTATGTATTTCTGATTTTCTGTCCTTTTTTAATTTTTTTTGAGTGTTTACATATTTGAGATTCAGTAGATTGTAGTAATCTACATTAGCATTCATACATCATATATTGCTTGATTTTTTATACATTCATATTTAATAATTTCATTTTTTTCTTATAGGGTTACTAATGCACAAGTAAATATGGATTCGAATTTGGATTTGGTGAAAACAAAATCGGACAAAAAGGAACATAGCAGAAGAAAAAGAGAGTCAAAGTTGCAAAATTGTATTCACAACAGAATTATATTCATATTAATTTTTGTTTGTTAGTTTTTTTTTTTTACTCAGCATTTGTAAGAAATACATTTTTTTGTCATGAAATACAATATTTTTTGAAATACAAATTTTGATTGTTACTAAGATTGTAAATTTGTATGTTTCGATGATTGGAATACAAATTTGTTGAAATTTTAAGAAAGAATATACGTTTTTGAAAAATATACAAAACCAATGTTGTATCTTTTCTGAATGAACACAGATTACATAAGTATATATGGATTCAAATATTTTATTTATATTTTTACTTATGGATACAAATGTCATTATACGAACTCAAACATGAAAACCATAATGAATACAAATACACATATCATCATATTGGAATGAATACAATCAATTACTTTTGAAATTGTAACTGATGAGAATTTTTAAGTGATATGTTCCTTTTTAAAAATATTTTTCTCCCTAAGATTTTCTCCTTTCTGTTATTAAATAATTGTATTCTTTCACCTCAAACAAAATAAAAAATACATAAATCAGAAGAATAACAAACTGAAATATTGGCATTTTTAATAAATATTGAAAATGTTGATAAGAGGTCCCATTAAATGCTAAAATATTGACATTTTGAAAATTTTCCCATACATTTTTGGGTGCCGTTTAGTCCATGGTCCATTGGATGGTCGGTGAAAGGCCCACCTTTTAAATTTTAGGTTCGTTAAAAAAAAAGTGCAAGAAATAGCCATTTGCTCACAAATTTTGGCTCAAATGTAGAGTTTAACCTCCAAAGAGTACTGAAACCTCATATAGCCAAAAGTGTTGCAATAGAGACTACTAAATAATTGGAACTACTATCCTAGTGGTATAATGTTACATTTTGTACAAGAAAAGGTCCATTGATCATTGGAAGTTCTTACACATGACCAGGGGACTCTTGGTTGCCATAAGTGTCTCTATTCCAAGGGTCTTGGACCTGAGCTGCAAACTGCAAGTTCCATATCAAGTCTTCTACAGAAGGACGTTGCGATGGTTCATCTGAAAGACATTTTATGCATAGTTCCATTAATGTTCTAAGAGAACTATCTGAGCATTCCTTCCGAACAGCTGGATCAATGATGTTCCTCCGAGCTATTTCGTCAGCTGTTAAGCTAACTATTAGCTGCAATAAGAACAACAAGAAAAGGTTTTAACAAAATAGTTCTTCAACTTGATGACATGAAAGAATTTCTCATAAATGTCATAAGTGACTCTTACAATGTCTTTAGAAACATCTATATCATTTTTTGTATCGATTGTCCTTCCCGATATGATTTCAAGTAAGATTACTCCAAAGTCATACACATCATCTTTCTCCTCGTATTTTAACCTGCATTCAAGAAGATATTAACAAAAGAAGGAATTCATTAGTAGTCTACTAAACGGTAGAGCACTATCTTGGAATCTCCTAAGACGGTCCAAGTCTATGGCTCTATATATTGTCTTCAAGAATCATAACCAATAAATAGCAGTGGCTGGAGAGGTGTTGTCTAGAATTGGTCGAGATACACTTAAGATTCTCTAAAACCTTTTTAGACCAATTTGCATTTAGAAGTATAACAAGATTAGTTTCCAATAGGTGCTTCTGAAATCGAACCATAAAAGTGGAGTAATGAAGAGCGAAAATGCAGCAGTAGCAGCTGAGAATGATGAGATCATTTACCTTTGCCCATCATTTCCCTTTGATCCACTAGAAGACGGTCCAGTATCCTAAGAACAGTTGCAATAACAAAATGTGAATGTTCAAGAATGAAATGAGTGATTAATAGAGAATATAGTAGAGAAGAGAGGTTTGCATACCATTTTCTTATTTTCAATTAACAAAGGCAGATTGTATTTGCTAATCTTTACGTGGAAATTCTGATCCAGTAATACATCTGTAATCTTCAATTGATTGGAGAATATCCCTGGTACTATTCCAGTATGAAGGAACTGAATTCCCTTTGCTATCCCTATTGCAGCTGACATCCGTTGCGTCCATGTAAACTTTTGAGCTGAATTTGCTCCTACAAAACCGAGCATTTGCAAAGAATTCAGAACAACTGTCTTAAAGACAATAAACACCTGTACATTTAAGCATCGGGCAAAGAAGAAACAACGCGTTGCATAATCTAGGAGAAAGTAATTAAAAGCATTTCATGTCTCCTTAAAATTCATCAGCACTTTTGACAAGAAGTACAATGTAGTAGGTACTTGTCGTGATTGAGGACAATCTAGTAATATATATCAAAACAACATGGAACAGATTGTTGCAAAGATGCTTGTTTTCTATAACGTCTACATACCAAGAAGTCATTTACTTAGACTTAGTATAATTTATGTAATATTGTAGAAATAGTCAAATAAGTAAACTAAATGCTCAATTATAAACTGTTGCAGTTGTTGTGCCAAATGATAACTCGCGAAGCAGATGAAGTTATCTAGACTATATACCTGATATGACCCCCCGCAGCGTCACATTTGGCACAAATTCAAAGACTAAACATATTCGGCTAACACTTGAGTCATCTTGGTAGCACTCAAAGCAGTGTCCAATAGTACTAACTAAGTGGCAGTATCTGATCTTTGAAATACGCCCGAGTTGGTGAGTGTAGGACTGGACACTATGCCTCTTCCTCATTTTTATGCTTTTTATAGCAACCACAGTGCCATCTGTGAGACGCCCTTTGTAAATCTATTGTTCAGAGTATAGAAAAGCACAATCAGCATTCACCATAGATGCAAGAGAATTGAGGAATG
Source organism: Solanum tuberosum (assembly GCF_000226075.1). Classification (NCBI taxonomy): domain Eukaryota; kingdom Viridiplantae; phylum Streptophyta; class Magnoliopsida; order Solanales; family Solanaceae; genus Solanum; species Solanum tuberosum. The sequence continues at coordinate 574,077 of NW_006239019.1, forward strand.
AACTACAAAACAGTCCATGTGGACTAACATTGTTCAAACAGTCTTACAGTATTTAGTAAGGAAATCCATACCTGTCCACTGGAGCTTGCGCCAATTAGATTTGATATATCAAAGTTATTAGTGGCCTCTCGAAGCTCATCCAAGACAAACGTTCGATAAGGAGGGGCCCCAAGCAATCCCAACTTCCTCGTTTCAGAAATATACCCTATCAAGAATCAAAGATCAAGATACATCTTGAAATTTAGGCAAGAACAGAGTTTATTCCAATAACACAGTATTGGACAATTTCCTGAAGCAAATTGATATTTTCAATCTATATATAAAGAAACTCCTTTTGTGGAATAATGCTTAAATTCAAATGTTTATAGCCTTTTCAAGTACAATGACAACAATAACAACAACAACATACTCAGTGTAATCCCACCGGCGGGATTAGGGGAAGGTAGAGTGTACATAGACCTTACAGAACATTAGATTTACAATTATCAGGATCTAAAAACTTTCACAAGTTGAAATCATTAACAAAATGTGTTTGTGTGAGAGAAAGAGAGAGCTTACTTGCATCATTAAGCAGCTTAAGAGTGTGAGCAGGAGAGACCTTTTCAAGTATCAATCTTGTTTGAGGGGCTTTGCTAGCTTTCTGCTTGGCATACTCTCTTCTAACAACCACGAAAGCCAAACCGACAATCGCTACTACTCCAACAAAACCTCCTACCATACTTGATGCAAGAACAGCTTTACCATTTCCCCCTTTAACCTTTCCCTTATGAGGCTCAATACTAACAGCCAAAGCTTCATTATGGCAAAATGAATAAGGATGCTGCCATTGCTCTTTATTCGACAGACAATTCCCAGAAAACAATACAATCTTGGAACCAGAACTAGGGTGCAAGCAATCAGGCAACTCCCCTGTCAAGTAATTTGATGATAAATTCACAAAAGAAAGGTCTTGACTACATGTCACATTCTTTAGAAGCTTCCCAGTTAGTTTATTTCCAGAAATATCCAAATAGCTTAGTGATGGCAATGATAAAATTGTTGGTGAAAAGGGTCCAACAAGCTCATTAGAAGAAATATCCAGTTTCTTTAACTGATAACATGAACTCAGTTCTTTTGGTACCCCTAAACTGAACTTGTTCTTCCTAAGTACCAAAGATACCAACTTGGTTGGAATATTAGGGAAATTAGGTCCAAGATTGTTACTTTCCAAATCAAGAACTTGTAGATTTGACAGATTATGAAGGTTTGGAACAACCCCAGAAAAATTATTACCAGAAATAGAAAGGATTCTTAGGGTTTGTAAATTTGACAAAGAATTAGGCAATGAACCTGAAAATGAATTGTTCTTGAAACTCAAAACAGACAAAGAATGAAGTAAACCAACCCCTTCAGGAACTTGACCTGTAAACTTATTATCATCCAATATAAGTGTCTGAAGACTCTTCAAATATGAAATCTCTCCTGGAATCTCACCATAAAAGAAGTTTGAACTGATATTAATAATCTCCAAAGAAGATAAAAATCCAATCTTTTTAGGTAAAGTTCCTCTCAAACCTAAAGAAACCAAAGAAAGTACCTTTAAATTAGGCAAAAGAGCAAGATTAGAGAAAAGGGTATCTGTAGAAAACCCCTGAGGCAAATTAGGAAACCAGTTATAGCCAGAAATATGAAGCTGTGTTATGTTATCTTCATAACACATGAGTGTCAAGGCAGTGTTTGGCTCACTATTGCAAAAGTCTGTATTGTCACTCCAACTACTCAAATCTTGAGGGAAGTTCAAAAGCTGCTTGATTTTCACTATAGCTTCAGATTGTGAAGGTTCTAAGAACTCATCTGATAAATTAAACAGAAAAAACAACATGAATACAAGAAGCCAACATGAGCCCTGCACTGTTTTTGCAATTCCCATGGCAAATGCAATTTTTTTGCTGATTTCTTTGAGGAATTAAAGCTGTAAACTTCAAGAAAATGATGGGGTTGAAGAAGCTGCATGCATTTTTAAAGAATACAGTCACTAAAAAAGTAGAGAAGTATATTTCTTGATAGTAAATTTAGGATACTTATGAAAGAAATGTTTGTGTAGTAATATATGCTTTTCTTTGCGTCTTTCCAAAGTTTTTGTTTATACTTTATACCACTTCCGTTCACTTATAATTGTCATGTTACTTTGACAAAAATGACAATTTTTTTCGTCATGTTTATACGAGAAAAATGACAATTTCTTTTCGTCATGTTTATATGAGAAAAATGACAATTTTTTCATCTGTATTAGCTTCAAAGATTAATCAGATTAACTTTAAAAAATCAAAAAACGTGATAAGTAAAAGTGAGCGAAGAAAATACGTTTTAATGGTAACTAATACAGATGTATCCTATAATGTATTAGGAATGAATCACATTCATGAACGATATATATTACCATTAGGAGTGGGAAATGAGTAGAAATATGAACTCGATCGAAAACGAGTGAAACAAAAAAATTGTAATTTACAACGATCTCTTTTTTCTTTTAAATGATGAATTTGTATAATAAAAAAATTGTTATGTGCATAGTCCATAGACCATTCACAAGAACTTAGGTGGTGTGAATATACCATATATCGCATTATTCTAGTATGGTTAACAGGTTAAGCAGTAGATTGAGGTAAACATCCACATTAATTAGTTACGAGTAAGTAACCATTTTTTTATTTAATATTTCTCTACTCTAGCTAATTGTCATGTTTAACATTCCGTTATAATACTTAGGAAGATACAACAATATATTCAATGTAATTTCATAAAATAATTTTGAAAAAAATGATGTGTACACAGTCTTGTCTCTATTCATCATAACATTTGATATTTAGAGAGACAGATTAGTTATTTGATTGTAGTCTTAAAGTATTTCTTAAATACTTCAATAATAATTTTTGAAGTGTATATATATCTAAAATTTGAAAAATCAATTATCCGATTCATATGTTAAATATTAATGTTCTGACCCTCGTTAATCTCGTTCATTTATTTTGGAACTTAAAAGAGTGTTAAAATTTGCTCATTTTCTCAACTGATAAGTCGGTTACTAATTGGAACAAAATATGGCTTAAACAATAATTTATAAATTTTAATAAAATACAAGTACTATAAATAATCTTCTAAAATTAATTTTAAAATCATATAGTTGACCTCGTAAACCACAGAAAACGTAGAGCACCATTTCCAAGACAAACAGAAAAAATAAATAAATTATGACAACATAATTTGTCCCAAAATTAACTTCATACTATTTCTACCCAAAAGTAATTTTGTCCATTATCCTGAATATTACAGTTTTACGTCCCAATATACAGGAGTCTCCTATAAAAAATTGAAGCCAAAATTACTTCAAAAATCTCTATAAAAGTATGTATATATATATATATATATATATATATATATATATATTACTCTATGATATTATATAACAATATTTATTTATTTAATTAGAAATTCTTCTTAATTCACTACAATAAAAATAATTTTTAGCGGCAATAAATAGACACATTAATAAAGAGTGTTAAAGTCTTTACTGACATTAGTTAAGTGTCATTAGATCCAATGTCGCTAAAGCACTACTTATTTTCTTGCAAATTTTCATATTAATCCCTAGGAAAATCCCCATATAATTCACATTTTTCTTTTAGCGAAGCCTTTAGAGACATATGCAAAGAATGTTAATTACTGCTAAAAATATATATTTAACAACAACTAATTATTTAGGTAATGCAGCAGAAGCCAACCTGAGTACGTTGAAAATGTCAGATTAATTATTGGGAAAATGCATAAGTACCCCCCTCAACCTATGCCCGAAATCTCAGAGACACACTTATACTATACTAAGGTCCTATTACCTCCCGAACTTATTTTATAAATAATTTTCTACCCCTTTTCGGCCTACATGGCACTATCTTCTGGGTCCAACGCGTGTTGACAATTTTTTCGAGCTATTTGGTTGATAGTGCCACGTAGGCCAAAAAATGGTGGAAAATTATTTATAAAATAAGTTCGGGAGAATAATAGGACCTTAGTATAGTATAAGTGTGTCTCTAGAATTTTGGGCATAGATTGGGGATATTATTTGAGTAAAAGCCAAAGAAGAGGTTAATTAGTTAAAAAGGAATATCAGACAGTAATTAATCCAAAGATGTTCACAAGTACTTGTAACAAAAAGAACCAAGTGGGTATCTTCACCCTATGCACACTAATCAAGATATTTAGGGGTTGTTAGATTACGGACTAGAGTTATGCAGGTATTAATAAGGGAAAAGGGTCTAAAAAGTATTTTAACTTTGGCCGAAATTGTTGTTACGATACCAAATTTTATGGAGGACCTTTTATATTGTTGCGATACCAAACTTTGGAAATGGCCTTTTACCCCATGTACTATTTAATAGTGTATTTTAAAGGTATATATGTGCCCACGTGGACACATTACTATTTAAAATGATGCAATATTTATGATGTCCACGTAGGCACATATATACCTTTAAAATACACTATTAAATAGTACATGGGGTAAAAGGCCATTTCCAAAGTTTGGTATCGCAACAATAATTTCGATCGAAATTGGAGTATTTTTCAGACATTTTTCCCTATTAATAATACATGATATATTATTAGTTATTCCATCTTCTATTTAGCATAAAACAAAACATAAATTTTCACAATTTATTTTTTATATGCATTAGTAATGCAGTATTTTAAATAATTACAAATCAAACGTTATATTAAATGTGTTAAATTTTATACCTAGCAAAATAATGTTATCAAATATAATATTACTTATATAAAATCTAACACATAAATAATTTAACTCTTCCTAACCAGCTACCAGACAATCCGTATTAAAAAAAGACATATCTAAAAAGGAAAAGATTCATAAAACATCTTATAACGTACAATATGTTTTCTATGGACTTGTTTAGTCGAATTTAACTTCTTCTTTCTTAACGTTTTGCTCTTTAAAATTTTTTGTAATGTACATGCATAGTTTAGTTATTTTCTGTTGCAAAAAAAAACATGTTTACATCAAAGCTACGTATTTATTTATTTTAGTTAAAAGACAAATTCACGCACGATAGAGAAGCCACGAGAAAAACTACGCAATCTTACCCTTTTTATTTCCGCCTAAGTATTTAGTAGGCGTTTGGCCATGCGATACCATATCAAGATATGGAATCAGCGTTTGGACATGCGATTTCATGCTGATTTTATCTCATGATTTTAAATCATGACAAGAAATCTCATATTCTCCAAAAATCATGATTTGAGAATTCCATATCATGATTTGGGATTTTTTAAATACAAAATTGATCACAAGTTTATATTTTGCTAAAACAACCGCACATTTATATTTACTAACCATTTATATGTAAATAAAATTTATAATCACATCACTACTTTTTAAAATTTATTATTCTCACCAACATTAAAATTTATTAATACTTTAAATTTGGTGATTATAAATGATAAAGTAGGAATTGATTTGCTGAATATGAATTAGAACAGAGGGAGTAATACTTTTTGTGGTTTTCATAATAAAAAAAACTTGCAAAGGCATGAACCATTATGATAATGACACACAAGTGAAAATTATCATAGGTTGTACATTGTTACATAATTATTTGTGAGAATATCAAAGGAGTGATGAATTTTTTATGGTTTATGAGCATGAAAATATAGATGTGAATGATATTGATCAACAAATGACTCAAAATAACAATGTTGGTTCGTCTTCTCGGCCAAATGATCGAGAAATGCAAGTTCAACGTGAGGAGATTGTTTGTACTATGTGGGAGGATTATATTAAAGATCAGTACACTACAATTTATGTTCAATTATTTTTTATTGAATTAAAGTTTGATCAATTAAAGTTAGATGAAACAGTTACTTAAGTGGAGAACATAGATGTCGCCACTCCCTTGGATTACAGCCCCAAGATACTTAAAACTTTCCTTCTTAGGAATGACTTGTGCGGCAAGTCTCACTTCCACATCTGTCTCATCCAACACATCGCTAAATTTGCATCCCAAATATTCTGTTTTGGTCCTACTCAACCTGAACCCTTTAGACTCCAGCGTTTGTCTCCACACCTCCAACCGCGCATTAACTCTGTCCCGCGTCTCATCAATCAGTACTATGTCATCTGCAAATAACATACACCACGGGACCGTCTCCTGAATAGACCGCGTCAACTCGTCCATTACCAAAGCAAATAGGAAAGGGCTTAAGACTGATCCCTGGTGCAGCCCCATCTCAACTGGGAAATGTTCTGAGTCTAAGTGGAGAACATATAGCTTTGTAATAATTTATTATGCAATTTTATAATTTTTTGTTTACTTGGTAAGACTAAATAAACAATTGGGGTTATTTTAATAGTTTTACAACTTATGGATTTTTATGTTTATGAGAAAATATACAACACAAAAATTTCATATCGCATGTCCAAACAAAACTTCAATTTTATCGTATGATTTCATATTATGATATTATATCATGATTTCATATCGCATGGCCAGACGGACCCTTAATATATGCTTTGCAATAAATTTGAAACCACGTATTCCTTTTTTGTGAAAAATATTTCCATGAAGAGAAAAGTGTTGTTTCAAAAATAAATATTTACTTATCAAAAATCAAATTTGTAACTTAAAAATTAGGTGGATGATCAATTTTTGAGTAGGCAACTAAAGTTAAGATATAAATGTATGATTAGAAATTAGCCAACTTTTAATGAGAAAATAAAATGGGAAAATTGTATATTATAGCAAACTATTAATTCAAATTAAATGCTATAAATATAGTTTGATTTAATTGTACCTCATAGCAAACTGTTGTTATTTCACCTCTCTCCTGGTGAATCTCGCTCGCCACTCTCGTTCTCTCCCTCGCCTCTCTCATTTTTTATACAAACGCAAGTGTATAAAATGCGTTTGTGTTTGTATAAAGCGAGAGAAAATTGTATATATACATATATTTTCGTTCCCCGCTCTCCCCTCTCCCAGATCTCGCTCGC